>NW_022900935.1:6642090-6663797 GCF_012274545.1 Fukomys damarensis
CAGTGTTGAGTTCTTGGTGGTGGGAGAGACTTAAAGTAGTAAAGAACAACTCAGGAAAGCCTAAAGAAACAGCTACCAAATAGCAAAAGATGACCCAAGAGAGTGGAAAGTAATAACTACTATGACTTAAATATCATTAAAAGATAACTGACAGTTAAAACAAAAACAATGAAAATACATTGTAAGGCATGGCGTAGAAGTCAAAGGTATGACAAGAACACCACAAAAGCTGTGAGGGCAAAAATGAAAGTGTATCTGTAAAGTTCTTATACTGTAGATATATAGTATCTTTTTATTTATTTATTTATTTATTTTGGTACAGGGATCAAACTTGGGCCCTTGCACTTGCGAAGCAGGCGGTGGAACCACTGAGCCAAATCCCTGGCCCCTATATAATACATTTTGAAGATAGAGTGTGGTAAGATAAAAGTGTATACTATAAACTCTAAAGCAACTACTAATACAATGAAGACTAATACTAATACTACTAATACTAGCACGATGAAGACTTACAGCTAATAAGCCAACAAAAGAATAAAAATAAAGTCAATTAATTCCAAAGAAGGCAGATGAGGAAGTAGAGAGAGAACAAAGAACATCTAGTTGTTAGATTTAAACCCAAATATATAAATAAAAACACAGATTTATAAATGACTCAAACACACCAATTAAAAGCAAGATGATCAGGTTATGTTTTCTTTTAAAGATAAGATTCATTATTATATACAGCCTACAAGAAATCCGTTTAAGTATAAAGACACAAGTAGGTTAATAATGAAAGGAGAAAAAGAACTATCGGGCTAACCCCAATCAAAAGAAAATCTATCAAAATAGATTTCAGATCAGAGAATACTACCAGAAACAAAAAGCATTATTTCATAATAATAAAGGGGATCATTTATCAAGAAGACACAATAGCCCTAAATGTGTGTACCCAATAACAGAACAACAAATACCTAAGGTAAAAATTGATAGCACCTTGAGGAGAAATAGGTAAATCCATAGTAGCAATCAAGGATTTTAACAATATTTTTGGAATAATTGTCAGAACAATAGAATCCATAAGTTTAGAGAAGACTTTAACAGTTCTATTAACCAAGTTATTGACGTTTATAGAACATTCCACTCAATAACAGGAGAATATATACTCTTTTTAAGTGCCTGAGGAGCATTCACTAAAATAGACTGAATTTGGGGGCATGAAACAAATCTTAATGCATTTAACATGTTTCAAGTGCTGAGTGTAGTGGCACACACCTGTCATCCCAGCTACTTGGGAGGCTGAGACAGGAGGACTGCAAGTTGGAGGTCTAACTTGGTACAATAACAAAACTCTGTCTCAAAAATTTAAATGGGCAGGAGGTATAGTTCAGTGATAAAACACTTGCCTACCATGTTCAAGGCCCTGGGTTCAATCTCCACTTTGGAGAGAGGATTCAACCATAAAAGAATATTCAAAACCACAATTAGATTAAATTGAACATCAGCAACAAAAAGATATATGGAAAATCTCCAAATATTTGGAAGCTAATAATATGCTTGTAAATAACCTGTAGCTCAAAGAAGACACAAAAGGGAAATTAGAAAGCACTTTGACCTGAATATAAATGAAAATGCATCAAATCAAAAGTGTGGGATCCCAGTAAAGTGGAAAGAAATTTCTAGAGAGCAATTTATAAAATTAAATTACTATATTGAAAGAATAGTCTCAAATCAATGTCTTCATCTTCCATCTTAAGAAACTAGAAAAAAAAAAGAGCAAATGAAACTCAAAGTAAGTAGAAGAAAAATAAAAAAAATCAGAGAGGGAATCAATGAAGTAGAAAACAAAAAGGGAAATCAATGAAACTAAGAATTCGTTCTTTTATTAGGAAAAATGCAAATTTTAACCACATTCCGAAACTTCTATAGATTTATTTATGCATCTAAATTAAAAAGACTAACCATACAAAGTACTGGTGGAGGTGTGGAACAGCTAGAACCTTCACATGCTACTAATGTGACTGAAATGGTAGAAACATTTTGAAAAGAGTCAGTAGTTTCTTAAAAGTTGACTCATTTACTTATCATATAATCCAGCCAATCCTCTCAGGAGAACTGAAAGTAAATGTCTGCACAAAGAATCACTCATAAATGTGCATAGTATCTTTATTTGAAATCTCCCCAAACTGGAAAGAATCCAATCAGCACCAACAAGTGAACAAATAGACAAACTGTGTATACACAGAGTAAAATGCTATTTGACAACAAAAGGAGGGGAAGCCCAAATGACTAGCACAATAATTTTGACAAGGAAATCTCAATCAACCCTCAAAAGTACCTACGATTTTATTTCATTTATAAGAAATTCTAAAAATGAAAATGATTGTGGCAGAAATTACATTAGTGGTGGCTTGTGGGACAGGAAGTAAGCAAGTAAGCTCAGAAGAAGGGATTGTAGAGGGGAACAAGAGAATTTTAGGGCCGATGGACATCATTTTTTATTTGTGGTGATGGTTTATGAATATTACACAGGTCAAAACTTAACAAAATCTACATATTAAAATGTGCCATGCTTGTACATCTCTTGTACCTCAATAAAATTACTAAGTGCTCAAAAACTTTCAGAAAGAACAACTAGGTTTGAAGAACCACAGAGAATTCTAAAAATAAAATACAATAATTGAGTCAGAGGACTCAATATATGATATTGCAGATGACTGCAGATAGATGAAGAGAGGATCGGTGATCTGGAAGAGAGAACTCAAGATGTTGTCTAGAATGCAGCAAGAAGGTAATCAGAGGAAGTTTTTAGGAAAACACATCAGGCAGCTAAATCAGCAGATATTTGGATGTGATCCTTTTCTCCATTCCTCTACAGAGACTTCTTTTCTTGGGAACTTTTGTCAGGTGGTTCACTCCACTGCTGGAGTCAGGATTGCCTGAGTGGGCCACCACAGAAAAGGACCCATGTGGTCACTTTTGTTTCAAGCACTCAGCTATAAAGGCAAAGACCAGCTTAGATCATCTTTGTGTAAGTAAAAAACTCACTGCCCCTCATTGAGCTGCAACCTGACTAGCTGATATATGTTTACTCACACAGCCCTGCAAAGGTCACTGGCTTCCCCCAGAGGTGCTGGTTTGCATGTAATGTGCTTCAAAGTGACCCTCCTCTCCTCTAGTTCAATTTAGCCCCAGCCTTGGCCCAAGCCTAAATCCCAAACAGAATATTCAAAAAATGTACTTGTTATACTCATCTTGCTTTTTTTCTGAGCAAATGCTTTCTCAGACTCTACTACATTTGACAGCACAATGCCATATACATTCTTATTTTTCCTGAGACAGTCATAGCACAAGAATTGATGTTGTCTTTTTTTTTTTTTCTCACTCCAAAGTACTCTGCTTTGGAGTAAAATTTTATGACCACCTAGCTCACTTGGAGTAAGCACTTTGTAAGTAAACCTTTGCTAGTACTTTCCCTCACTTGAAAAATAAACAAATTGTCACTATTCCCCTTCCTCCCAAACAAGTTTTGGGATCAAAGAGAAAATTTGAGGGAATATATGATTTGATCTTAGTGTTTCCTATAGACATTCACGATAGAGGAAAATGCTTCCATAGCACCAAGAGATCAGCATTACCTGGCAAAGAACAGGGTCAAAAACTGTAACAACAGGAAAGCTATGGATTTCTCTAATGATAATAGCCTCTGTGATCTTTGGAGGAAAAGAAAAACTTACAACAGGAATGTGTGATTGCCCTTGGTAATTTAAGAGGAAACTAGCCACGGCCTCACCTACAGGGGAACTGCACCATGAGGTGACCTTGAAAAGGAAGCCACACTGCAGACTGTGAAGCAAAAAGATAGGAGGAGTCTGAATTTCTCACGGCACAAAGAAGCCACTATACCAGCCTTCCCCCCAGTTCTAACAGCCTTTCCCCACTCTTTCTCATCAGCAAGATGATCCAAAAAAGGAAGCACCAATCCCTTCACCAAGGCCAGCACAACAGAGGAAGAGATCATTTCTTGTCTTTTCCACCAAGACTGGCTGAAGCTTGACATACCTGCATTTTCAGAATGCAGATGGAATAGGACTTGTAATGCCCTTTTCCAGATGGGACTATTGAAACTCAGAAGATGGAGAAATGGCAGAAGTGGAACTTGAGCTTAAAACATTCTTCAATGAAGAAATACAATAGGATGGTTAAAGAGACTTCAAATTCCCTAAAGAAAACCTGACACAGGGTGAAGGGAGTGCAGGGACAAGGGGGAAAAATGAGAACCAAGACCTGTCGTGTAAAAGTACAAAATACCAATAATGAATGCAACTGTACTGTATTCCTAAACTGTACCAATAAACTCAATGAGAAAAAAAAAAAACTGGCACAGGTAGATGTTCGAGACATGTTGGTTTCCTTCCCTTCGTGTTGAGTTAGCCTCTGGCCTCTTGTATCTTTCCTTCATTAGTCCCTGCTTTGCAGTCTGGGTCTCACTTGCAAAAGCCCAACTTCTTTCCCAGATGGCAGCCCACTGGAGACTTGATGAGGAAGATCTTATCCTGTGCCTGTAAGACCTTTATTTTCAAGCTAAAAATCCTGCTTCTCCTGCTGTTTTTCAGCCCCTGGGTTTTCAATCTTTGCATAGAGACTCTAGAAAGGCCACACCCTAAGGTTAACACATTGCAGGCTGAAGGAATTCACCAAAAGATAAAAGGAAAAATAAAAATATGCCTACTGTATCCCCTAAATCCCTGTAAGACCAAGATCTGTTGGTAATTAATCTATTGGAACAAAACTCAATACCATTCAGAGAAAGAAAACAGAATACAGAGTTCTCAATGCACAAGAAAAATTGTCTAAATTGCTAGACATATGAAAAGACAGAAACAATGTAACCCAGTGAAGGGGTAAGTCAAGTGATAAAAGCAAAGCGATAAGTGTAGCAGATAATGAAATTAGCTGAAAGGAACCGCTGTAATCTGAATATCTGTGTCACCTTGAAATCCATGTGTTAAGATCTAATCAGGAGTGTGAAAAGATTGGGAGGTGAGGCTTTGGGGTAGGCTTATGTCAAGAGGATAAAGACCTCATGGGTGGGATCGGTGTCCTTATAGTGGAGACTCCGGAGAGGTAGCTAACCCCCTTTCCTACGTAGGACACAGAGAAAGCACCGTTTGAGTATGAGGAAGCAGGCTTTCACAAGATAATGTATCTGCTGCACCTTGATCTTAGACTTCCCCGTCTCCAAAATGGTGAGAAATAAAATTTTATTATCTATAAGCTGCCTGGTTTAAGATATTTTTGTTATAGTAGACTGAATGAACCAGGACAAGGAACTTTAAAATAACTATGATAAATATAATAAATATATAGGAAAAGATGTATTAAATGTGTAGAGATGGGGACTTTGAGAAGAATATTAATACTATAAAAAGAATTAAAATGAAATTCAAGAACTGAAAAAATAAAAATCTGAAATGTAAAAAATGTCATTAGACTATATCACTCTAGGTTGGAGAAAGAAGACAGGTTCATTGAGCTGGAAGACAGACCAAAAGAAATTCTCCAAATGGGAGCACAAGGAAGGAAATGTTGAAAACAATTAAAGGAGTCCTAATGATTTGAGAAGACAGGGTAAGTAGGAAAGGAGCAAAATAATAGGTCAGAAAAGGATATTTGAATTAATATTGGTTACATATCACTACAATTTGATTCCACTAGAAAATAAAACAAAATAATAGCAACCTCCACAATCTCACAGTTCCAGAAAGTTCAACATACTTTCAACCAGGTGAACACAAATAAAATAATATATAGGAACAGCAAAGTTAAACTCCTGAAAAATGCAAATGAGCAGAAAATGTGAAAAGCAGCCAGTGATAGTTTTCATTAGAAACAATTAAGGCCAGAAGATAAAAGCATTAAAATACTAAAAGAAAAGAGAGCACCCTATAAGCCTAAAATTCTATATCAACTGAAAGCACCATAGCAAAATGAGGAGAAAATAAAGATAATTTTATGTAAACAAAAGGTAAGATAATATGTCCTCAGATAATGCAAGTACAAAAACCGCTGGTGCTTGTATTGGCAAAACATGTACGAAAATTTGGATATTTTCCAAATATCCCTGCTCAAGGATGACACACAATTTTATTAAGGGCTGGGGATTTAGCTCAGTGGTGCCACCACCTGCCTTGCAAGCGCAAGGTCCTGAGTTCGATCCCTGGTACAAAAAAAAAAAAAAACAAAAAAACAAAGAAGAAAAATGAAGATTAGAAAGCTCTAGCCAGCAAAGCTGCCCTTCATAAATGAAGGAGACATAAAGACTGTCCCCAGTAAACAAGAACTGAGGAAGCTCATCACCAGTAAACCTATCTTAGAAGAAATACCAAAGGGAATTCTTCAAAATGAAATAAAAGGAGCTGATTAATGACATAAAACTATATAACTTGATGATTAAAAATAAGTATGTAGTCAAATCCAGAACATAGTAATACTATAATGGTAATTTGTAAGTTACATATATCTTTAGTATGAAAATTAAAAGGCAAACTATTAAAAATAATAACTATAATAATTTGTTAAGGGATAATCAATATAACAAGATGTAAGAAGTAACAACAAAAACAGAAAATGTTCAGGAGAACAAAAGTCGTTTAAATGTGGTCAAAGTTAAGTTGTTATCAGTTCAGGTCTGTTAAAACTAAAAGATGTTTTTTGGAAGCTTCGTGGTCATCACAAATCCAAAACAGTGTAGATACACACACCAAAAAAGTAAGAACTCAAAGTACAGTGCAGAAAATCATCTAATAATGAAAGAAGACAACAGAAAGGTACAAAACGTCTACAGAACAAACAGAAAACAAAACAGCAATACTAAGTCTTTACAAATCAATAATTAATTACCTCTACTGTAAATGGAGTAATTTCTCTAACCAAAAGATATAAAGTGACTGAATGAATGTATTTATAAAAAAAAGAAAAGAAAGAAAAACAAGACTCAACTATGTCACTATGTTAATCAGTTTTCTGTCACTGTGACAAAAAAAAACACTCTGATTTCATTGAGTTATTAAGTGGAAAGGTTTATTTTGGCTCACAGTTTCAGAGTTTTTATTTTGGTTCACAGTTTCTGTCTGCGGTTGATTGGCCCTGTGGCTTTTGGGCCTGTGACAAGTCAGTATATTATGGTGGAAGTGCAAGGTAGAGGAAACATGTTTACCTAGTGGTGGCCAGAAATGGTGACAAGAGGACTGGCAGGAGGGAGCTGGGGCCCTGACATACCCTTCAAGGGCACACTCTCAATGACCTAATGTCTTTCCATTAGCCTCCACCTCCTAAAGTTTCCACCACCTTTCGACATGCCAAAATGAAAACAAACCCATTAGCGGATGGACCTCTGGGGGACCTTCCAGAGCCCAACTCAAGCAGGTGCCTACAAGGGACTCAATTGTCTTTTAAGGCACAGATAGATTGAAAGCTAAACAATGCAGAAAGATATTCCATTCCAATGGCAACTAAAGCTATTTTTCTATTAGATAAGAAAGACCCTAAGCCAAAAACTGTAAAATGACAAAAATGGTGACATATAATGAACAGGGGTTCAATTTATCAAGAAGTTGGAACGATAAGTATATATACACCCAATATTGAAGCCTTAATTATATAAAGTAATATTAATAGCTCTGAATAGGAAAATAAACTGCAACAAATAATAGTAGCAGTCTAATCTACTTCCAATGATGAAAAGATGATACAGACAGAAAATGAATGAGAAAACATTGGATTTGAATTGCACCAACAGATAAATACAGAACATTCTGGCCAAAGCAGCAGTTAGACCACAAAAATAAATGCTAAATTTTGACAAATTTAAGAAATTTAAAATAATATAAAATATGTTCTCAAATTACAATGGTATGCAACTAGAAATCAATAGTAGGGGGTATTTTATATACAGATAACCATCAAAATCCTGAACAATCAATAAGCTAGAAGAGAAATTAAATCTGCATTGAGACAAATAAAAATGAAAACACAACATACCAAAACTGACGGAGAAAAGCATATCCGGGGGGGGGAGATCTCAAATATCCTAGTGTTTATAACTCAAAAAACTAGAAAGTGAAGGAAAAACTAAGGCTAAAGTTAGCAGAAGAAGTGAAATGATAGACAAGAGCAGAAATAAATGAGAGATCAGAAAACAGTAGAAAAAAAATTAAGAAAGAATTGGCTTTTGAAAAAGTATAAACAAAATCAGTAAACATTTAGCTAGACTTGGTCCAAGGGTTTAGCTCAGTGGTGCTGCCGCCTGCCTCACAAGTGCAAGGAACTGAGTTCAACCTCCAGTATCAAAAACAAACAAACAAGCAAACAAACAAATAAACAAAACATTTAGCTAGACTAAGAAAAAGAGAAGACTCAAACAAAAGTATAAACAAAAAAGAGGCAGTACAATGATATCATAGAAATACAGCAGAATGAGACTCCTATAAAGAATTATATGCAAAAAAAAACCCCATAAAAATAAATGAACAAATTCCTAAGAATATATATCCCTATCAAGACTGAAACATGAAAAATAAAATCTGAACAGACCAATAATGAGTAAGGAGGTTGAATCAGTAATAAAACCCTCCTACTAAAGAAAGGCCCAGGGTTTCACTGCTAAATTCTACCAGACATTTAAAAAACTAATATCAATGCTTCTAAAATTCATCCAGAAACTTGAAGCAGCAGGAACTCTTTCAAATACATGAGCCAGCGTTACCTGATACAAAACCAGGCAAGGATACTGTAAGAAAGGAAAATTACTAACTGTGAAAACATTCACCAGATGCTAGCAAACCAAATTCAGTAGCAATTAATGGAATCATTCACCATCATCAAGTAGAATTTATCCTTGGTGTTTGAAGATGGTTGAACATATGCAAATCACCATATTAACAGACTGAAGGGCAGAAGCCAGATGATCATCTCAGTAGATATCAGAAAAATATTTGACAAATCCACCAACAGATTAGGTGTAGAAGGAATGTACTCCAATGCAATAAAGGCCATATATGACAAGCCTACAGCTAACACATTCAACAGTGAAGTCTGAATCTTTTCCTCTTACGTCAAGAAGACAAGAATGCTGGACTGGGGATTTAGCTCAGTGGTCCACCTCCTGCTTTATAAGCACAAGGTCCTGAGTTCCATCCCTGGTACAAAAACAAAACAAAACAAAACAAATAAATAAATAATAAATAAGACAAGAATGCCCATTCAACATAACACTGGAAGTCCTAGACAAAGCAAAAAAAAAAAAAAACAAAAAACAACCAACCAACCAACCAAACAAACAAAAAAACCCCAAGAGGAACAGAAAAATAAAAAAGCATTCAAATGGAAGATGAAGAAGTTAAATTGTCCTTGTTTGCTGCCAACTGGTCTTAAAGAAAATTCTAAAGACTCCAGAAAGCCATGTTAGAACTAATAAATGAACACAGTAAAGTTATAGGACATAAAAGTTAACATACAAAAATCAACAGAGTTTGTATACACTAACAGCAAGGTATTTGAAAAAAATAAATCAAGAAACTAGTCTTATTTTTTTTCACTGAGTTTATTGTTATTTTTTAAGTGTACAGTGCAATTATGTTTATCATTGGGATCTTGCACCTTTACATGACAGATCTTGGTTCTCATTTTTTTCCCCATATCCCTGCCTTCCCTTCACCCCTGCCACCCTCCCCTATTTACAAAGACTTTGTTTCCATTTTTTCCTTTTCTCACATTTTTTCTTATCCCTTATTTACTTTCCCTTACCCTCCCCACTTCCTCTACACCTTGGGCCCTTTTCTTCCTATTTCACTAGCACAAAGAATCAACAACTGGGAACTCATCTCATTGAAAAGCTTCTGCACTCCAAAAGAAACCACCAACAGAGCTAAGAGACAACCTACAATATGGGGAAAAAAATTTACCAGCTGCTCCTCAGACAAAGGACTATTATCTAGAATATATAAAGAACTAAAAAAAATCAGGCCTCCAAATATAAAGACCTGATTCAGAAATGGGCATTTGTAATAGCATTTTTTTATAGAAATGAAAAGAGCAATCCTAGAATTTGCATGGAACCAAAAGACACCAAATAGTTAAATCAATCTTGAGTGAAAAAACAAAAACCAAACAAAGACTCCTCACAAAACTGGAGACATCACACTACTTGATTTCAAAATATACTACAAACTATAATAGTCAAAACAGTATGGTACTGGGCTGGAACAGAAAAAAGTCAATAGATAAATTCATGTAGTTCTGGTTAATGGATTTTCTTTTTACAAAGATGCAGAGAACACACACTGTGGAAAAGACAGTCTCTTAAGAAGTAGTATTAGGAAAATTGTATAACTACTTGCAGAAAAATGAAATTGAACGTTTATCTCACTCCACACACAAAAACAAACTCAAAATTCAAGAAAGACTCAAATATAAGTCATGAATCTGTTAAAGTAGTACAAGAAAACAGAAGGGAAACATTCTGCAACATTGGTCTGGCTAAATATTTTATTGGGTATCACCCAAATAGTACAGGTGACAAAAGTGAAAATAAACAAATAGGATTGCATCACAACTACAGCTTCTGCTCAGTAAAGGAAACAATCAACAGAGTGAAGATAAACCTATGGAATGGAAGAAAATATTTGCATGCCATACATCTGATAAGAGGTTACTGTCGGAGCCGGGAGTGGTAGCGCATGCCTGTAATCCCAGCACTCCGGAGGCTGAGGCAGGAGGATTCCTGTGAGTTTGAGGCCAGCCTGGGCTACATAGTGAGTTAGTTCCAGGTCAGTCTCAACTAAATAGTGAGATCCTGTCTCAAAAAACCAAAAAAAAAAAAAAAAGAGGTTACTATCCAAAATACATAAGGAACTTTATAGTTTAAAACAAAAGTCAACTAACAAATGGACAAAGGATCTAAATAGACATTTCTCAAAAAAAAAAAACACATAAATTTCCCAAATATAAATGGAAAAATGATCAATACTATTTATCATAAGGGAAATGCAAACCCAAACTACCAGAAGATATCACCTCACACCTGCTAGAAGTGCTATTATCAAAAAGACAAAAAATAACAAGTATTAGCAAAGATGGGGAAGAAAAGATTGGTAAAGAAAAGGGAACCCTTGCACATTGTTGATGAGAATGTAAATTAGTAAAAGCCATGGGTTCATCAAAAAGTCAAAAACAGGCTACCAAGGGAAATGAAGTATGTTGGAAATATCTGCATTCACTGTAGCACGTTCACAACAGCCAAGATACAGAGTAGACCCAGGAGTCCATCAACAGATGCACGAATAAAGATGATGGGGTACATACATACAATGCAATCCTTTTTAGCCTTGAAGAAGGAAATGTGGTTTGTAGCTACATAGGTTAACCTGATGTTCAGTGAAATAAACCAGCTACAGTGAGATAAATGTCACATAATCTCATTGATATTTGGCATCTAAAAAAGAACTCATAGAAACAGATAATAAAATGGTGGTCACCAGGGGCTGGAGTAGTGGTGAGGTTCAGAAGATGTTGGTCAATAGATATGAAATTCACTGAAACAGGAGGAATGAGTCCAAAAAAAAAAAAAAAAAGATGGTGATTATAATTAATGTGCATTATGTATTGGAATATTTCTAGGAATACAGTTTTTGTTTTTTTGTTTGTATCAGGGATCAAACTCGGGTCCTTGCACTTGTAAGGCAGGCCGCAGAACCACTGAGCTAAATCCCTGACCTGGAATGTAGAATTTTAAAGTGCTCTTAAAATAAAAGATAAATATGTGAGGCAATGGATGCATATGTTAATTAGACTGCTATAGCCCCATCACAATATTTCAAAACATCATGCTTATACCATAAATATGCACAGTTTCATTAGAAAATAAATAACTTACTTTAAAAAAGAAGAAATGCTAATATAAGTTCTTGAGGGTGAAGAGAAATGAAAGCATGTGGAAAGTTAGCTACAGGCAGGAATAAAGGCACTGAAAACTGTAATTATGTGGAAATGCTATGGTTAGGATGTGGAACGCCCCCCAAAAGGACCATGTGTTGAAAGTGTTGTCCCCAACACTTTACAGAGTTGAACCTGTACAGAGTTCAGTCCTTGGGTAACTGGGGCCATGTCCTTGAAAGCAGTTTTCACAAAACTCCTTGCTAGTTCCTGCAGGATGATTGTTGTAATAGCCACAGGTTGACCCCTACTTCTTTCTCCATCTTTGCTCTGGTTCAAGATGTAACCATTTGCTCTTATATGTGCGGCCACCGTCTACTGTCCTCACCAGAGGCCATGTAAATGGGGACACTAGATCTTGGACTTTGAGCCTCCAAAACTTTTTTCTGTGTGTTATCTACCTCAGGTGATTCACTGTAGGAAGATAAAGCTGACTAATGCAGTCTCCAAAAGTAATTATGTATGAAAAATAATCTTTTCAACAAATGACGTTGAAACAACTAGCAATGCATATGGAGAAAAAAATCAAGCATCATCTCCCATTTCATACAACATATGAAAAGTGAAAAAAATACTAAAACTATGAGGTTCTAGGAAAAAAAAAACAGAACAGAATACCTTTGCATATAGAAAAATTTGTTAGACAAGATCCACCCCTCAAAACTGATATGCTGGGCTTCATATAATTTGAAACTTTTATTCTTTAAAAAACAACCACAGTAGAATAAAGAGGCAAACCACAGCCTACTAAGAGTATTTGCCATGCATTAAATCTGATAAAGAATTTTTATCCAAAATATAATGCTTACATTTCAATAACAAAAAGACAGACAATCCAATAATAAATAAGTGAAAGATTTGCCCAGACTCATCACAAATGAAGGTCTATGAACTGCCACAAAGTGCACACGTGTCCAACATTGTTTAGTCCTTAGGGAAGTGCAAACTAAAACCAATGAGATGACCAACAATGACTGATGATTTCAAGGGCTGGTGTGGACGGATGGTAATGTCAACTCATACTACTTCAGAAAAGTGCTTGCTCTTATAGAGATAAATATATATATTCTTTATGACCCAGCAATTCTAAGTATTTAAACATATGTCCATACAAAGATTTTTGTGAGAATATTCATAGCAACTGTATTCATAATAGCCCCAAACTGGAAGCAATTTAATTGTCCATCAATAAGTGAATAGAAAAGCAGATTATAAATATTAATAAAAATACCACTCAAAAATAAATAGAAAAAACCATGGGCATGAGAGGCAACCTGGATTAACAAGAAAATCATTCTATTGAGTGAAAGGGGCTTGTCAAAAATAAAAGTACAAGTCAGGTGCAGTGGCACACACTTGTAATCTCAGCTGTGTATCGCTAAGTGAAAGGAGTCAGTCTGAAAGGAGTAGCTACTGTATGATTCCAGTTATACGACATTCTGGAGAGGCAAAACTATAGTAAGGGTAAAAAGACAAGTAAGTTGTCATGTTGTGGGGAAGGTTGACTAGGGGGAGCGAGGGGGAGTTTTGGGGGTTAGCAAAAGTATTCTGTATGATGCTGGAATGGTAGATTCATGACACTGTGCATTTATCAAAATCCAACTTTATAGCACAAAGAGTGAATCTTAATGTACCCAAATTTAAAAAGAAAATCAGAGTGGTCAAAGGTCCAGGATGGAATGTGACAAAGCAATCTATTTGTATTACTTATGTATAAAACAACATATGTGAAAAAAGTTGTGCTCTAAGTAATTTTGGACATGAGTGGAATTTGTAGAACTAAAGGTTAAAAGGCAGTAAGTAAGCATTATATACTCCAGCTAATAAAGTTGTTTCCCATGGGTTATGGGTTGAAAACCCTGGTAGTGCTAAGCACAGATAACGGGGTTGAATACTTAAGAAAACAGATGATGGAAGGTGGGAGTTGAGTTTCTCACTCTCGGTAAAGAAAGTTACAAACAAGCAATGGAAGAAGGCCAGAAAGATCCATGGGGTAATGGATTAGTGCTGGAGACATCAGCATGAAATAATGTGTAGCTTAATGTAGACACAGATGGTTAGGTATAGAAATAGTCTTAGATGTGTGTGTACACATGTATTAGTATACGTATGTTTATTTCATCTGTAAGCTGAGAGGACCTAGAAACCAGGACCCTAAAGTAGCAATGATCTTATAGAGTGCCAGATGCTTGTTTCTAAGACCATTTCTCAACAAAAAGACACAGGTCTCTTGGGAGAACCAGTTGATTGTAGAACTGGGGCAGAAAATCACATAATGATCCTGGAGTAAAGAAAAGAATAAAGAAGTGTTCAAAAGCACAAGAACCCAAAAGCACAGTGATGGTGGTGTGTCATGTTGACATGGAGCCCACTGCAAAAAAGGTCAAAGCTGGAACTCCCCGAACAAAATAAAAATAAATACATGCATACATACTTTCATAGTTTTGTATTATAACTCAAAGTACAAAATTTAAAAAAACGAATGGATGGGGAGCGAGGCGGGGGGAGGGAGAGAGAAAGATTGATTAAGACAAATATTCCAGGGAGAGAATTCCAAATAATTTGTGCAGAGGCGCTGTCCTCAAAGGGGTTTGGAACATAATTCTCCACTTCCCACCAATAGCTCTGGGACTCAAAGAATTTAAACTCTAACATCAAGTAACCAAGACCCATGTGAACTCTCGTTGGCTACGTGGCCCAGATAGGTTACCCCTGCTAAGCCTCAGGTATCTCACCTGCTAAATGACAAATGACTCAACTACCTTTCGTGGCTCCTGTGAGGATTCTACATCTATAGAGATCTCTGACAGCACTTGAGACATAGTACTTAGTCAATTATAACATTATTTTTAAAGGTTGCATATTAGTCTGCATGAGCTTCTACCACTAAATATAGCACTACATCCTGGATGAAATGAACAACAGAACTTTATTTTCTTACCATTCTGGAGGATAGAAAGTCCAGATCAAGGTCCAGCACATTTGATTTCTGGTGAGGGCTCTCTCCCTGGCTTGTAGATGGTCACTTTGTCCTTATATGGCCTTTGCTTAGTGCTTGCATACGTTGAAAGAAAGGGACATCTCTCTCTTCTTATAAGGCTACCTACTTTATTAAATGAGGGACCCACCTTTATGATTTCATTTGACCTTAATTACTTTCTAACAACCTGTGTTCAAATAGAGTCACTTTAGAGATCAGGGCTTCAACATATAAATTTGGGGGGATGCAGTTCAGTCCATAGCAGGATAAGATAGAATAAAATAACTTAAAATTCTTATTCTAGCTTTATCACAAACTATGCTGGGAAAATCTCTCAAGTTCCTAAATTTTTTTTCATTTTCAAAAATTGAGGTATTATTTTTATCCAATAAAATTCACACATTTTAAAATACCGTTAAGTGAGCTTTTTTAAAAAAATAATCTTTTTATTTTAGAGTGGTTTTAGCTTTACAGAAAAGATTGCAAAGATAGTACAGAGAGTTCCCATATACCCAGTACCCAGTTTCTCCTGTTAGTAACAACTTAAGTTATTATGATATATTTAATGAGCCATTACAGATACATTAAGGACTATGTTGTAGAAATTTCTCAGTGGGATTACCAATGGTTTTCTCATATTTAACATATAGTTATGAGTTTGGGGGGGGTATGTGAATTTTGGCACATTGTCTCATCCCATCAAAGGTCCGTGTACCCAACATGACCCATCATTGCTGCTGTTGACCTTGGCCACCTGAGGGAGGTGGTGTTCATCAGATTTCTCCACTTCAAGGTGATCTCTGAACCCTTTCCCATATGCTTCAGAATGAAGTCACTAGGCAGAGTCCACACTCGAGTGAGGAGGAGCTGTGCTTTCCTTTCCTTGAGGAGGAAAGGTCTACAAAACTTAGTTGGAATTCTTCAGTGTCACTCTAGGCGTTTGTTTCTTCTCTAGCCATTTAATATTTATATCTGTATGGATTAAGTGAAATTTGTTTTGTTTTGAGGGGTTATAAGCTAATTTTTGCAATTTTGGCTCCTGTCTACTTTTGGCACATTCCTTTTATTTTTCTTTTTCCCTCTCTGTCTCTGCCTCTGTTCTTCTATTGGTCCCTGTCCTCCCCCACCCGCTTTTGCTCAGCATTTCTTCACTGTCTGGTATTACAAGATGTCCCGGGCCCATCTGCTATTATGGGGACCCCCAAAGTCTCATGCAGTCACAGGCTTTCTCAAAGGTGGCTGATCTACAGTATGTGTTGCTTGGATTAAGGGCGTGTGAGTACTAAATCAGTACACTGATTGCTTTGGCACCGCCCTAGTCCCAGTAGTCTGGATAAGATAAAGGAGGCAGAAAGATGCTGTTAATTCCCTTGTGGCTTTGCTATCTTCAGTCAGCCAAGAACTGTGCTCCTATGCCATGGGCCACCCTGCCCGGGAGCCAGCCTCTACACACCACGTGCTAAATGAACCTTTCCAACACCTTTTTGGGTGTTGTGTGTTTTGTTCTTTTAGTTACAAGAAAGCAACTAAGACCCCTGCAAACCTCATCTTTCCCCCCAACAGTAGAATCATACATTTCTCCAAGGATCCCTAGTTCTGTTTATTGGAGAATGGTATTTAGAAGCCAAGATCTGGACACTAATGTGCTTTTCACTACTGAAACAACATGGCTGCCAGGCCCTCTTAGAGCACAGAGCTCTGGAGTATGTGTGTATTTATACACTCACCCATGTACACTCACACTTCTACACTCATTGTTATCTGAACAGACAAGCAAACAAGTGAATTCATACTGATCTTTCTGAATTTAATCCAACACCACTAGGTTCATTCTACATGTATCTCTTGCTTACTTGTAAGTTCTTTCTCTAGTAGTAAGAAACTGGGCTCTCATTTGTAGCTCTCCTTGTATTGTTTTTATAAATTAGCATTTTGTGTAAGTTTTATTTGAAATCAAACAATAAAAACAATGTAACACAAATAACAAATTTTGAAAACCACTGTACTAGACTTTGCATAGTTAAACAGCTTTTTTTTTTTTTCCTCCATGATCTTTGAAGCTGCAAGGATAAGAGGAAAATGGAGTTTTGTCTTATTGTCTTTGGCCAAGGGTGAAGTGGATTGGGTTGGTCTAGAATTTATCCAATGTCCAATAAGCATTATTGAATGCCAAGACCACGCTCTTATATGCTAGGAACCACCCTGAATGCCAAGGGTGCAGCCGTACATAAGACAGCAAGTTCTCTCCTGGGGCTCACCTTCTAGCAAGAAGACAGATAATGAACAGGTCTATAAGTAGAGTCAATTCAGATGGAGATACAAGTAAAAATAAAATATGATAAATGGAGTGTGGCCTGGGGGAGGAAGGGGTAAGGTAGGGGTGGTGAGAAAAAGGTGGTGAACCGAGTGTAGGCCCAGAGGGTGAGAGGAGGCAGGTATTTTAGAAGCAGAAGAAGATAATTACTGGCAGAGGGATTGGTAGCACGAAGGACATAAAGCAGGAGTAAGTTTGACTCACTAGAGAACAAGAGGCCAGGGAATCTGGAATAGAGTGGAAGAGGAGAGTGTTACCAAGTAAGGTTAGGAAGGAGCTTGTGGATCAGAGAGGGCATCTGGATTTTACTTGTGGGGAAGTGTGAAGTCATGGAGAATGTTTATACAGAGACTAGGTTCACACAGGATGATAGAGCTTGGGCCCAACTGACCAGCTGAGAAGTCTAGATAAGAAATGAAGGTGATACTGAACCAGGCTCCAAGCATTTGGCTATCAAAGGCTTTATCTGACTTCTACAGTGTAAGTTAAATGTCCCTCACAGGCCCACATATTGAAGGCTTTGTCCCCAGCCTGTGATACTACTGGAAAGTGGTGGAAACTTCAAGAGTTAGGGCTCAGCGGAAAGAAGTTAGTTCACTGGGGGTACTTGATGGGGATATTGGCATCCTAACCTCTTTCTATGCTTCTCTTTGCTTCCTAACTGCTATGAGTTGAATGATTACATTCTATCACATGCTCTCTGCCATGATGTGTTGCTTAGCCAAGGCCCCCATAAAACCATGGACTGAAACCTCCAAAACTGTAAGCCAAAATAAACCTTTTTTAAAAGTTGGCTATCTCAGGTATTTTGTTATAGTAACGGAAAACTGTCTAATACAACTGCCTTAGCTGAGACCAGCAGGTAGACTGGTTTATAGGACACTGGATTTCAGGGTTGGTCCCAAGGTACACTAGTTTATAAAATAAAACGATTCCTTGCGCTAAAAGCTATGACCCTAATAATGGAGGGAGGTGGGTGGAGAGGGGGAAGGGGAATAAAAAAGAATCAAGGTGCATTATATACATGTACCTACTCCTTAAACTGAATGTAAACTTCATCCTAGGAGGTAAGGATTCATGTATTATGAACATATACTGACAAAATAAAATATAACAAAATAAAAGCTATGACTAAAACAACCCCAAATCCTAAATTGACATGTGGGAACCAGAGGGACCAGGGAAGGCTTTAGATATCCTATATCACTAAATATACTTCCTCAGCCTGAAGCTGCTGTTCAAATCCTGATTGCTGTTCCTTGTCATTTAAGGTCTTTGTTGGTGTTCCTCAGTCTATCAGCAGTGTGCAGTATTACAAATATCTGTCAGTTCCACTCCAACTAAACTGAAAGGCTTGCTGGTCTAGAACATCTTGCCCTATGCATATACTGTCTACCACATCCTTCCTGTCTGCCTGTCCACATCCGTACATCCATTACGTTCTCCATGACCTGGACTGAAATTCACCTGGAGGAAAGCTTTTCTAGTGGATCCAGCTCACCCTGGTCCAAGGCCCGTCAGCAGACTGAGTGGTCTCTTCTCCACAAGGGAATACATGGGGCATCTCTTCCACATCAAACGCTGAAGGTGGGCCTGTTTCAGGTGAGGTTAGGGCATCTTCCCCATACCCACTCCAGGTGAACACTAAAGGTAGGGAGGTTACTCACAGGAAAGCAGGGCTGATATACGTAGGAAGATTAGGTTGATATTAATTGATAAGGGTAATACAGATTGGACTCAACTCACCAGGCTGAGCAGTCAAAACTATTGTCCCAGAAAAAAAATGCTATTGTGCTTATAGTACAGAGAAATATTTTGAAATTGTGGCTCCATTCCTCCATGCTTTCCTGTATTCATTACTATTTTCTTCACCATTAATGTAGCTGCCCTTAGGGGATATAGCTAGGAACAAAGAGTCCATTTCTTAACTGTGAGCTTCCAAGTAGACGTTTGTAAAACTACAATACAAGAAAGTATTGGAAATCAAGGTTTTCCATCTTAAAACTGAGCTTTGAAGAAAGAAAGGTGGTTATCGTTCTACTGGTTTATTTTGCTTTTATTCTACCAGAATAAAACCAGAAAACAGTGCTTTAAATCCCAAACCATACAGTATGGAAGAACACACGATGATGTAACTTAATCTTTCCTCCCTAAAATAGATGGATCAGTTGGTAAGATGGAGAGTAGGAGGGGTGCGTCTGGAGCTTAGCTGCTGGTCCCTGAGAAGAGGCTGAGCTCTCCCATCTATCTGAGTTGAGTCCTTGGAGTGAGGAGTGAGTGTGGGGCTGGGATCACAGGAACCTGAGAGCAAAGTCAGATTCGTTGTGGGGAGAAGGTGGGATGGAATCTCAGAGAAGTGAAGGCTAACCCGGCTTTTTAAGGTACAGATGAGGGGATCGCGAGGCTCTTATCGGAGCTCAGGCCTCAAATGGCCTGGAAGGTCCAGAAGCAATGGGTGATTGAGGTGCCTGGGCAGCTGGGTTGCACATCTGCATGATGAGTCATGCTTCCCAACACGGTGAAAGGGAAGCAGACGACAGCTTCTCTGACAAAGACGAGAGGTCTGGCAGATCCAAAGGAACAAGGGCAGGGGAAGAGTTAAGTGGGTAACCAGCCGCCTGGAGCCATCATCCACTGCAGGTACAGTGAGGTGCATGTGGTTCACAGCTGTTATCAGACAGCAGGGGGAATGAGGGGTGAGCCCCTGACGAGCAAGCAAGTCAGGGCTATGTTCATACCATAATCTCCACTATCAAGATCAATGGGAGAAGGAAAGAGTCTTAAATCCACTCCATTTAAATCTGAAAGTACAGGGTTAACCTCGAACTGGGAAGACTAGGCTCTTTACTCCTCTGAGAGAAGAGTGGATATGGGTGAGGTAACCAGTGGGTATAAAACTAGTAGTAATAATAAACATGTATATGCTATTAGCTCCAAGCCAGGCACCATCCTGCATCCTGGGCATATATTAACTCATTTTAGCTTAGACATTCATGTATGAGATGGGCATATTTTAGCACACTGGGGTCTCATGACTATGATATGCAGTAGTTAAATATTTAGCAAGTGCTTTTACTTACATTATTTCATGTACTATGCCTCTTTTTACATGTGGAGAAGCAAGGCTTTGCTCTGTGCCATACACCTGGGCAGTAACATGCCTGGGCTTGAACCCAGGACTTTCAGAGTCTACTCTTAGTGCTTTCCTCTGTATCATAAGTATTCAGTAAGCATATTTTAAAAATCATTGTACTCGTCATTTTGTCCCAGAAAAGAGGAAGAGACGTAGGACCGAGACTTGGAGTGCTTAGACATTTAGAGATAGATTAAAGAAAAGTGAGAGCAGAGGAGATGATGAGTAGGAGGAAAAACCAGGGAGTGTAATAGCACCATTCTCTACAGAAATGAGTGTTCCTAAAAGTCTCTTAAAAGGAAACAGTGGCCCTAGTGACAGTGAGCACAACTGGTTCCAAGATCTTGGTTTCTAAAGAACAAGGAGGTTCCTCAGGGGAAATGTTGATTCCAGGGCTGGGGCAAGGTGGGGACAAAAATTAGAGAAGTTGATCAAGTCCTGGCCACATGGGGCTGATTATTAGAGGGGTTATTGTTAGGCTCCCTGTATTGGTGGCAGGCAAGCTTAGCTTTCTGGGCTGGCTACTGTAGGTAGTGGAATAGCTTCCTGGGCTGGTCGCTGCAGATTATGGGCTAGAGTTCTAGTTTGGTCACTGCCCATTTAAAGCTTCAGTCTCTCAGTACAACAAAAAATGACATAGGAGCTGACTTTAAAAGTTCACACGGGCCAAATGGGGGATAATCAAAATGAACAGTAATAGTTCACTACTGTTCCAACTCAGTGAGGTTGTAACTCACTAAGTTAAAAAACAAAAACAAAAACAAAAACTCATGTGTTTATTCTAATATAAAAAAGTGAAGAAGACCTTACAATAGAATGCCAACTAAAAAGAATAAAGGAATGAAAAAGTAAGAAGTTTATTATTTTATAATAATTGATTGAGAGAAATGTTAATGGTTCTAAAAATTTGAGAGTAAGACTTCATTGGGGCTTCAGATCAGAGAGTCTCCCAGATCACTGAACAGAAAAGGGGGATCCCTTCACAACAGGAAGCTGGCAGATTCCACTTTAATCAAGGGGTCACAGTGAGTATCACCACTGATGGGCCAAAGCCTCATCAGAACCTCATGGTGCGATGCACTTAGAAAAACTCAACATGACCTTCATAGTATTCTTGCCAGAAATAGTCTGAATCTAATCACTAGAATCCATGGGACATTCTACAAAACAACTTGCTCTGTACCCATCAAAAATATCAGTGTCACTCAGTGGTGGCACCCCCTGCCTTGAAAGCACAAGGTCCTGAGTTTGATAACCAGTATAAAGAAGAAAGAAGAAGAACAAGAAGAAGAAGAAGCAGAAGA
>NW_022900935.1:6664051-6702258 GCF_012274545.1 Fukomys damarensis
GAAGAAGAAGAAGAAGAAGAAGAAGAAGAAGAAGAAGAAGAAGAAGAAGAAGAAGAAGAAGAATCAATGTCATGAAAGACAAAGAAAGGCCGAGGAACTATTCCAGAGTAAAGGAAAACAAATGAACATGACCACTTTATACAATGCATAATCATGGGACTGGAAATGTTGTTGCAACAGTCAATTATAGAGAGACAGGGATAAAGATAAAGTAGAACACAGTGTGTCTTTCAGATAATGATATTTTATCCATGATGTACTCCCCTGTTCTTTGGAGATAAAAGCATAAGTAAGTATTCAGGGGTGAAGGATCGTGATGCCTTATAGTACCCTTAAATGCCTCAGCAGAGACAATACTAGGTCTATTCATTTTTCCATTTTTTTATGTGTACCTGTTTGTATTACATAAGGATTACATTCCTTGTGAGGAGCTGGTACATGTATTTAATACATTTCAATTCCTTTTTCATCACCTTTTCTCCCCTTTCTTTTTCCACCCTTTATCTCTTGATCCCTTTCCCATTTAAAAAAGATCTATTTCCCTACCTCCTACTATCTATCTCTTATTGTATTCTTTATTTATATTTTGGGTTTCTCAAATAAGAGAAACCATGTGATATTTAAGCTTGTGAGTCTGATTTATTTCACTTAACATTATAGCCTCCAAGTGTATCAATTTT
The DNA here is from genome assembly GCF_012274545.1 of Fukomys damarensis. Classification (NCBI taxonomy): domain Eukaryota; kingdom Metazoa; phylum Chordata; class Mammalia; order Rodentia; family Bathyergidae; genus Fukomys; species Fukomys damarensis. Next base: position 6,664,732 of record NW_022900935.1, read on the forward strand.
CCTACAAATTACTCAAGTTTATCCCTTATGGCAGAATAGTACTCCATTATTTATAAATAACACATTTTCCTTATTTATTTATCTGTTGATAGACATATAGGCCACTTCCAAGATTTAGCTAATGTGAATCATGCTACTAGAAATACAGGTGTACATGTATCACTGTAATAGGATATATTTTAACTCTTTCAGGAAGACATTTAGTAGGGGAATAGCTGGGTCAAGTGAAATTTCTAGTGTTCATCTTTTTGAGAAATCTCTGATTTCCATAGTTGTCACACCAGTTTATATTCTCACCAACGGTGTAGAAGAGTTTCTTTTTCCTGGCAGTCTTGTTATTTGATTTTTTGATGACAGGCATTCTTCTGGAAGAAGACGGAATCTCGGTGTTCTTTTAACTTGCATCTCTCTAATGGCCAAAGATGCTGAACATCTTCTCGTGTAATTATTGGCCTTTTGTGCTTTTGAAAGGTGCTAATTCATTTCATTTGTTGTGGTAGTTAACCAGTTATGCCAACTTGAGTAAGAAATGCCCAACTAAATTGGGTGAGAATAGTTCTGTGGCTGAAGGGATTGACTGAAGATGAAGACCCACCCTGGGTGTGAGTGGCGGTGACCAGTGGCTTCCTGCCTGAATGGAATGAAAGGGAAACGAAGCCTCGCTTCCGTTTCTTCAGAGGAGCACCAGTCTTCACCTTCACCTTAGACATTGTCTCCTGGCTTCCAGCGCAGACTCTTCAGCTTCTGGTGCAGACCCTTTGGCTTCCTGATGCAGACTCACACATGACCCTACAATGAACTCCAGCCTTTTGACTGGATCCTTCAGATCGCCAGTGGACAGATGACTCCTTTGCATTTTTCCACACCCGACTCTGCTGGTCGCCGTGGTAAGCCAACCTTGCAAATCCTTACATATTTGTGTATCTTGCACTAAATCTTTCTCTAGTAAGCACTGACTGATACACTAGTGTATGGCAACATTGCAAAACCAAGGAGTTGTCCGTATAAAGCTGAATAGTGAATATTGCTGTGGGTTATCCGAAATAGTTCTATAGAAGAAGTCCAAAGAAAGTAGGCGACAGTCTGAAACATCATTCTCTGGACTTACTTCCCCAGTGACTGCTTTATTTATGCTGTATCAGTATGATAAACAAAGACATCTGTCATCTAGCTTCACACTGATAGCAGGCGATCATATTCGGGGGCCTATCCGGTGTGTCCTCACCACGGACACGTACTAAACGGGAAATACTGACATGAACTTTGATGATTTTTAAATTATCGATTTGCTTTCCCTTTGGCTACTTAAAGAAATGTAGAATGTATCTTTAAAAATAAAATTTTAGGGCCAGGGATTTGGCTCAATGGTTCTGCCACCAGCCTCTCAAGTGGAAGGTCCCGAGTTCTGATCCCCCGTACCAAACAAAACCAAACCAAACAAAACTTTAACATTTATTTTTTCATAGGGTTAGATAGAACAAGAGGCAAATCTTCCTTAGCATAGTGAAAACCCAATCTAGAGAGCACTGACTGATACAGTTGCCCATTTTTCCACTGGGTCCTTTATTCGAAAGGATCTGATTTTTAAATATATATTCTTGATATTAGTCCTTTGTCTGAGGAGGAACTGGCAAAATATTTCCCTTTCTTTAGGTTGTCTCTTCATTGTGTTGGTTGTTTCCTTTGCTGTGCAGAAATTTTAAAATTTGATACAATGCTATGTATTGATTCTTGGTACTACTTCTTGTGCCATTGGGATTCTGTTCATAAAGTCATTGCCTACACCTATGTCTTCAAGAATTTTACGTATTCTATCTAGCTAAGGTAAATATGGTAAAATGCTAAACAATAACAGAATACAGATGAAGGCTATAGTGGTGATCACTGCAGCTTTCTTGCAAAAGTTCAAAATAAAAAATTAAAATATTCAAAAATGGAGGTGGTGGTCAATTATCCTGCCTATTGTTGACAGGGCTAATAAAGATAACTCGAGAAGGGGTCTCAAGATCTGGCAACCTGGTGGGCACTGCTAACCTTAGCAAGCAGCCTTGGGGTGGGGGACGGAGGTTTGATTACACAGGACTGAGAAAAGAACGGAAATAGAAGGAATGGAGATGACAATTTGAAACATTTTTGAAAAATATATTAGCACATTTAGGACAGAATTGAATGAAATGAGTAGTTAGCTTCCATCTTGTCCTTCTGGTACTAATTGTTAACTAGTCTCTATGACTATGTAAGCCAAATTGATCTGGATTTATTCCAAGAACCGAAAGAATGCTTTTCATTGAGTCTAAGGACTCCACGGGTATTGATGTCAAAGCACAATTTTCTCCATCACGGTCTGAACACTCCTCATAGGGACGTTCCCTGCAGCCTTCAGACTGTCTCAGCCAGCCGGTTTACAGCCCTCTTTGTCTCTCTATTCTCAGTGGACTATGCAGACAGCAGGAGACTTCTCCACCAGTGCTCACCCTCCTTCTTTCCATAGAGGAAGAAACGGTTAACGCACCTCTTAGCCACCATAGCATCTCAGCCAAGGCCCCATTCCTCACAGTGGGATCCCATGAACCCTACACATTTCTCTGATCACCGCTTCACTTTCTCTATATTTGTATGAATTAATTCAAGTTTTTGTTTTTCTAATTCATTGCTGAAATTTGCCCCCCCGATTCACCAACAGATACTACTTCTGTTTGATATAGAACTTTACATTTTCTAATTTTTGGATTCGTTTCTTTACAGAACACAATTGTTCTTCTAAACTGATCATTTTAAATATACCCATTAACCACAAATTTGACAATCATAGAGTGTTACACTCTTGATTCCCTTTAATTTAATTCCAAGAATTATTGATGGCTCCTCTAGTAGGACGTATTGCAAAAACCGTAGGCTTCCTAAATCCAGTCTTGAAATCTTAATTATTTTTCAAAGTGTCATCAAAATATGTCAAGAAAGACCCCAGAGGCACTTGCTTCTCAACTCCCAATGAATCCTACTAACATCAAAGATCCTGAGTTACAAAACCAACTCATTTATTCCTTAAGATAGACCTGCCAGATAGTCCTATTGCCCCCATTTTATAGATGAGAAAACAGAGTCCCAGAGTGGCTAAATCCAGAGGATTGAAGATTCAGGATTTAAAATTCATGCTTTTTTTTTCCTACTATATCAACCCGCCTTCAAAGGATTATGGGCTCAGACTTCTTTTTTCTTTAAGTTAAAAACTCAGCTGTGAGCTCACCATACAAAGGAGGGATGTTACAGGGAGACTGTATAAAGTGAATCTTTGTAAATTGCAACACATTTCCCATGCACTAGCTTTTAAAGCAATTCCTGAAGCAACTCCTTTTGTATTTGTGAGTCTGGATTTTCATCTGTGTATCCTGTTTGCTCACTACAGAATTTACCTGTTTCCAGCTATCCCAAAAGTGGATGAGAGATATCATCTCTCAGAGGGAGGTGAGAGAGAGGAAGGAAGAGAAAAGAAGGGCACAAAGAAAGAAAAGGGTAAGGATCTAGGGCAAGAAAGATTCTGGGAGAGAAAAAAAACATGTCCGTAAACTCCTCTCTGCCCCCTGTGCCCTCACTGCATTGGCCCGGCTTGCCCTGGCCTGAAATTTCCAGGCTAGGACTTTGCAGCTGGGGCCCACTTCCACCCCAGGAGGGTGGGTGGCCTGCTGCAACTTCTCATGTAGAAAACTGCTTATCACTTCCTTGAGCTTGAAGACTCAAGATGGATTCCTGCTTGCATAAGCAGAGAGGAGACGACCCGGAGAGTCTGTCCTCTGCTCTCTACCAGGCAGTCCTGTGGCAAAATTCTTTCTGCACAGCTCCTGAGGCCAGACATGTAACGAGTGATTGGAGGCCGCTCAGAGACACTCTGGCTTTAAAAGACTATTTGAATCGACTGCCATAAAATGGAATCACTGTTTCAGGAGGGAGGGAGCTCCCCATGACGGATGCATACATCAGCACAAGCAGAGGCTGGAAACCAAGCCTATGTGTGATTGAGTTTCTTCTGATTTCTCCTAAAGCCTTTGAAAAATAGCTTTTGAATCCATCATTACTTATGAAATCTTACTCTGTGTGATTAGAGAAAGCCCAACTCCTTATAAAAGATCACAAATTCTGAATCAGTGGGTTTTGAATCAGTGGAGATTCCCAAAGGGATCCCGACGATCTCCCCGCAGGAGACATGGAGTCGAAGGTTCATGCCCGCACTGGGAAAGAAGCCCAGGGAGAACAGAGGCAGAGACGCAGGCCGGCCGCCTGCCGCGCATTCCAATAGGCCCGCTGCGTCGCAGAATCTCAATGTCCCAGGCCTGGAGCAGTTGGCAGAGATGGGATTTCAGGAAAGGAAAGAAAGCAGAGCTGCCAGTCATTCAAGCCCCCAGTGCTGGGGAAGACAGTTCCTCCAGGGACGATGCCAAGCCCGCGGCCCTGTCACGGCTCCCGCAGACTGTTCTGACACCGAGCCCGCTACCTTGGACAGCACCACACCTTTCCTGCTCACCTGTTGTTTTCTCCCAGGCTGGTTAGTCTCTCTTCTTCCGGGAAGAGAGAGAGGGAGACACACACACACACACACACACACACACACACACACACACACACTGGGGGGGGGAGGCAGGCAGGGAGAGAGGGAGACAGAATGAATACAAATGTAAAGGGCATTCAGTTCTTGTAATACGGAAACCCTGCAAAAGGTCTCCGGGACCGCAGGAGCACATTTCGCTTTCTTCTTTGATATCCCCAGCTCTTTCTGATCTGACCATTTGGTGACTATTTTTAAGTCTTTGCTGTCTTCTCACCTCTCCTCATACAGCAGCCTTACTTCATCTTTATTTCCTATTCTCAGAGCGGCCACGTGTCCCCTACCACCCAGTGGCTTAGACAACCTTTCCCTGAGAGTTCTCCTCCTTGGGATTTGCCCAGACCCTGCACTGCCTGCAGCAGAGCTCTGCACCTGCCTGTTCTCTGGCCTTTCTTTCCAGACAATCTTGCTTATTTCAGACTCTGGCTTATCCAGCAACTCCTCTTCTGTCTTTCACCACTCCAGACACACTGAGAAATCCAGAGCCAGAGACTGTGTCTCACCCTTCTCTGCATCTCAAACACTTACACAGTTGCCTATAGCAAGAAGCTCTTTTTTTTTTTCAATGCAAGAATTTGACAACAAGCATCCAGGGCAAATCAGAGGAGTTAACTAACGGTTTCATTGCTTACAACTTCTCCCCTTTCTAAGCAGTCCTTCATGAGATCTTATAATTACTTCTTATGGCCCTGGGGGTGGTCCTGCAGGGGCCAATGTTCTGGTCCAGCTGGAGGCACCACCTGCTATTTAGGCAGCAACATTAACCTATTGCATCTGTTTCTGAGCCTCCTTGTCTGGAACTGTCCAGCATTCTCCATTGCCTGGCAAAATACACCCAGTATCCACCTACTGGGCTTCTCACTGCATCTGGGTCTTCAGTGAGGGGGATGGAGGAAGCCTGACACTCTGTTATTCGTCCTGCAAACATGATTTCACTTGAAATCTGATTTCCATTTGCAGAATGGCCTATAAATGGTCAGAAGATTGCTATGTTGCTACAAGTCACACTGAATTTGCCCAACTTCAGAAATTCCCCCCCAAAAGATGCCTTTTGGTTAAGCCATCAGGTCTTCTGTCATTACAACACATCCGATCCAAAGCACTGGGGTTATGCTATTCAGGAATCTGCTCACTTCTCCATATATAACACAATCTATACAATCCCTGTGGAGATCGGTTTAGATGCAGATTAATAGCCTTTCATCACCGCGTTGCAGTCCCTTTGCTGATGCATGGGTCCAACTTAAGAGAGAATAATAAACAACAGCTGAGGCCAGCTCCAGACATATTTGTTGAGTGCTCCCCATGTGCCATACCCTGGGCCAGGAATGGAGATCCAGCTCATTAAGAGGCTGATGTTGCTGCCGCTTACAACACTGAGCCTAAGAGCTACATTCAAGCAGCGCTCAGCGAAGATGGGTGTGAGTGCTCTTCGCTAGGACTTGGAGTTAGAGTCATCACTCCACGGGCCCATGCAATAAGACACTTTATCCGAGGCCTTGTGCTAGGTGCTAGAGAAATACAGATGAATAAGATAATTCCTGCTCACAGTCGGGGGTGGGGAGACAGACGCGTGAAGAAATAATTGCAATATTCTGTGCTGACTGCTGTGCCGGAGGACAATGTGGATGCCATAGGACCCCTCCTGACACCGTTTTGGGAGGGACAAAAAGTGAGAGAATGATTTTCAGTGTATGTTTGAGATGACTCTTGAGGGATGAATAAGAGCTTTTCAAGGGTGGAAGATGGCATACATAAAATCACAAAGATAAGAGAAGCCTGGTCAGTTCAGAAGCTCCAATTACTCAAACTCCTAAGAGAAAGAAGAGAAAAAGATGCATCTGGAGAGATGGATTCAGAGAAAGTATAAGAAATGGTGAAACTTAGCTAAGGAACCAGGATGTTGTTCTAACATCCTAGAGTCCAGGAGATCAATTAGAAAGCTTTTGAAATAATTCTGAAGAGAAATTATAAAGGTCCAAACAAAGGGAGTAGTTGTGAGAACAGAGGCCCAGGGGTTCTAAAATATCTTTTGAAAGCAGGACCAAAGGGTTGACAATGCACTGAAACTGGGAAGAGAATTAGATAAGATTATATATAAGGAAGTAAAAGATTATGCCCATGTTTCTGGCTTGAGTGAAGGGTAGATCACAAAGACTTGTAGAATCAAACTGATAATATAATAATATATTAAAAGAATCACTTCTGTGGGGGACTCATGGTTAAAAGTTTTAAAACTCCTAAATAAAAGATTAAAATAAGGATAGAACATTGGGAAACAATGATATATACAGAAGACAAAAAGGGAGGGGGGATCCCAGTTGAACAGGTAAATACATTTCCAAAGAGTAATATAAAATACCCATTACAAAGCTCTGATAAAAAGTACAATTGTAGGAGGTGGGTGTGGTAGTCCATACCTATAATTCCAACTATTTGAGAGGGTGAGGAGGGAGGGTCACAAGTTTGAGGGTAGCTTGGGGAAATTAGTGAGAACCTGTCTCAAATTTTGAAAAGGCTAGAGATGTAGCTTAGTACAAGCACCTAGGTTTAATTCCCAGTGCTGGAAAAAAAAAAAAAAGAGGAAGAGGAGGAGGAGGTGGAAGAAAAAGAGGGAAAATTTCTTTCTGAGCTAAATAGAAGTGGAATGTATAAACGGAAGAGTTACCAAGTTGTGAATAAAAGTAAAAGAAAAATATTAAAATCTGATGCAAGTTTTATTTCTGATGATTTCTTTTTATATTTCCAATAGCTTTGCTATATTTGCCTGTGAAATTATTTTGTGCCTGAAAGTTTTGAAATTATATTTTCATTGTAAAGGTTGCATTCTGTTAACATAACCCGAGTCTTCCAGTTCTTAGCAGCTTGTGGATACAGCGTTGAAGTTTCGCTAGTTATTGACACACTCGCTCACGCATGAAGCACCCAGTTTCTCAAATCTCACTGTTAGGGTCAAGGGAGCCTGAGCCACAGGACTTCACGTTAGCTCGTTGATGAGTTCATTGCCTTGGGGTGCACCCTGCTCAGAAGGCGCCCACTTCCAAGCTCCAGATTTTCCAGCACCACGATTTCCCATCTGGCTTCTATTGGGCACCAACATGTTGCCAGTGTTCGTCTTGTAGGTTCATGATGGCTTTTGCCTACGGGTTACTTTTATAATCTGTATCTACTTTCGTTATCAAGATAATGCTGATCTCATTGAATAAGCTCCCCTCACCTCCAGTTTTTCAGTTTATATGGGATTGTATTTGGCAGAGTTTATCATGGAAGCCATCTGGGACTGGAGTTTTCTTTGTGCAATATCTTAAGTTATGAATTCTATTTCTTATATAAATATATGGTACAATTTGTATTTTAGTAGTTTTAATTTGTATTTTTCAAGGAATACATCCATTCAGTTCATTTGTTGAACTTATCAGCATAGCCTTGCTGAAATGTCAAAGAACGGATTTTTAGGTTCATTGACTTTTCTCTACTATTTATTTTCTGTTTTTATTGATTTCCACTCTTCAGTTTACCTTTTTCTTGGCTTAATTTCCTCTTTCCCCCCCAGCCTCTTATGTTTAAATTAGATGATTGATATGAGGCTTTTCTTGTCTAATATAATCATTAAAAGCTATAAATATTTCTCTAAGCCCTGCTTTAGCTGCATGGCACATGTTTTGATATGAGAGATATTAATTTTCATTAAGTTCAAGATATTATATATTCTTTGGCCTTATAAAATTTGGAAAAAATTTTGACAGTTATGTCTTCAAATATTTTCCTAACTCCCACCCCTTTCTGAGACTTTTGTTACATGAATACTAAATTTCACTTTGTTCCACAGATCATGAAGTCTCTTTAATATTTTCAGTCTTATTTTTCTATGATTCAATTTAGAGAGTTTCTATTCCTATGCCCTCACGTTCTCTGATGTCTTCTCCTGTGATGTTTAACTCACTGTTAATCCCATTCAGTGAAAATTTTATTTTAAGATATTGTATTTTTTATTTCTAGAAGTTCCATTTGGTTTTTAAAAACATCTTCCATTTATATCCTCATTATGTTCATGTTTTTCTTTAAATTCTTTAGCATATTCATAACAACTGTTTTACAGTTTTTGTCAGCTTTCAATCATTTCCAGTTTTGTTTTTAATGATTGGTGTTCTGATTATGGGTCACATTATACTGTACCTCAGATTATTTAGTAATGCTTTTATTGCATGCTGAATATTGTCAATGTTATATTACTGCATTCTGAATTTTGTTGTGGTACTTTAAGGAATGTCAAATTTGTTCTGGCAGGAAGATTGGTTACTTGTAAATCAGCTTGATACTTCCAAGGTTGAGGCATTGCTATCCGCACAAATTAGACATCTATAAGTACTTCCGCCCTGTCATGAGGCAACCCTCTCTGGGGTTTCCTTTGGAATATTCTGGATATTTGCGAGGCCTCTCCTTCCAGAAAGGCTAGAACTGTGACTTAGCCCAGCTCTCCGTGTGTTCTGGGGGTTGCTCTGCTTGTAATCCTCCAGTCATCCTTTGCCCAGCCTTAGGTAGCTTAGGATCCAACAACAGACATGAGGGACGCATCATGCAGACCACTGGAGCTCTTTCTTTGTCGATTATTTTCCGAAAATTGTAACTACTCCAGCTTCCCTCCTTTTGATGTTTATCTCTTCAATTCAGCAAGATTGCATTCTCCTTTCATTAAAACATGATGCAGAAATACTTGGGGGTAAAAAATCTGGAGTAACTGTAGGGCTGGCCTTACACATTCTCTTCTCTCAGAGATCACAATCCTACACTTCCCATTGGCCAATGTGTTCATACATTTTGTCTAGTTTTCTGGTTGCTTGCAACGGAAAAGAAGTTTCATCCCAGCTCTTCATCCTACCCCTAAGAAGAGTTCCATTGCCACCTTCCAGGTACCCATAGAATACAAACCTGGCTTTACTTGTCAAAGATCCCCCTTTCTCACTGTGCACCAATCACAATATGCTGGAGACCTTTCGGTAGCAAATAGCTCCTCTCTTCTAGATTACTGTAACAGCTTCCTAAATGCTTATTCTTTCTAACTTCAGGTTTACTCTGTACTACTACCAGAGAGATATTTCAAAAATACTGGTAAAATTGCATGGTACGGAGTACAAAGTGAAAATGAATGAATAATTCTCTCCACCTTCAGTGCTATACTTTGCTAGAGGAATCCCAAGGATATACTGCTATTTTCTCACTCTTTAAAACCACATTTTAAGAAGACTAATTAAGTTTCTAATTACAGTTTTCATGCTCTCCACAAGATTTAGATTAGAAAAATAACAGAGAGTGAGCCAAAAGGCAGTCCCAATAATAGATACCACACTGTCCTAAGTACGGCATTTCTGTGTGGTTACTACGATTTTCTTTCCAAGTCACACTCCTTGCACTTGGATTTTTTATCGTTACTGCAGAACCTCCTAGGATCTGGGTCAGTAAGGCTTTAGTGCAAGGTGGCCTGTCATCTCACAGACATGCCCAGTTACAGCTCAGCCCCTGCAGTGAACTCAGCTTGAGTTCTCTCCTAAGAGACCCTTTCAGCCTCTGTTAACATAAATCCCTCCTGTCCCAACAGAAATATGCACCAGTTTCCAAGACATGCCAAGGCTAAAATTGGAATTTTCTCTACCATCAACCAAGACTCATTTTTTTCGACACCTAATTTCTTATTCCCCTGCATTATACTTTGCCTGATTAATATTATGGTCCCTGATTTCTGTTTGCATTCATTTTCCTAGTGTACTTTTGCCCATCACTTCACTTTTAATCCTTTTTCCTAACTTTGTTTTAGTTGGTTATTTTATAAAGTTTATGATTGAATTTTATTTTTAATATATCCTGAGATTCTTTATATTTTAATAGAGGAATTAAATACATTTATACACCTTGCTATAAATATTTTGTCTTTTTTTAGTCATCCTGTTATAACTTTCTTTTTTTTTCTTTTACTTGTCTATTGATAGATGGGTTCTTTGAATTTACCTTCTCTACAGCAATGCAAGATGAATATTGGTGAATTCCATTAACAATTTTAACATTATCTCAAAAAATATTTCTTAATTTAAATTCTCCTAATTGTCAGAAACAAGTGTGAATTGGAATATTTTGAGATCTTTTTATTCCAGATAAGTAGTTTAGAAACTACTCCCACTTCATTCTTTATCATTCTTTTTTTTTTTAAAAAAACTATAGTTTTAGAAACAGATAAACTATGTAAAAATTTTTCTCAAGATAGATATTAGAAATTTGGAGAATACTTAGACTTTTAACAATTATTTAGGTTCATCTACATCATTCTAGGTACACTGGGTTTTTTTTTTCTAGATATTTTACACCACGACTTCTCTATTCTTGAGTCCCTAATTTCATCATAGCTAACTTGTTCGTGGGACACCTTCAAATGCCTTTTGCTTAGAAATTGTGATAGAGAGTATCTCTTTCTCTTTCTCTGCTTCTTCTTTAACAGAATCACAATTTTATTCTAATAGAATAAACAAAATAGAAAGAAAACCAGCTTCATCCCAACTTTCCTTGGCAGATGGGGTGACCGATGCAATAAGTGCAAGATTTGTAGACAAGACTCCTAAAGCTCTCCAAAGAGGCTGGTTCTGTTGAAAAGTATATATTTTTTTGCCTTTTTCTCCCACTACTTTCTTCTCCCCTAGAATGAGGACATAAAGATGGCAGCTTGGCAGGCATCTCGTGACCAAGAGGTGACTTTGAGGAAGCCACACTAAGGATAGTCGAATAGAAAGATGGAGGGAAACTGGATCCCTGATGACACTATTGTGCGTCTGCTGGCCCTGAATGACTTATTGCTAAATTTTATATTACAGGAGAGGAAAATAAACCTCCCTCTTGTTTATGCTACTCTTATTTTTGGCCCTCTATTATTAGTAACCAAACATAATTCCCAGTTTTGCAACAAACAATGGTGAAGGTAATTCCATATTGAGAGAGTAGCAAGAGCAAAAACATGGAGGTGTGAAAATATGGGAAGATCAGGAAATAAAATATCCAGGGTGGCTGGAATCCAGAATATGTGGCAATAAAGAAATACAGACAATGTCACAAAAGTAGTCAGAATGACAGATCCTGAATCTATTCCTTTCTTAGAAGTAGGATCAAATCCAAATCACTTTATCTGACATTCAGAGCCCTTCACCATCTGGTCCCCTGTCTTACAGACTTAGCAGCACTTCTCATGTACACGGAATTCCAGAGACACGTGGAATCACTTGCCATTGCTAGAATTCACACATTTCCTTCACCTTTGTTCCAGCTTTCCCCTTTTCCCACCTCCTGGTCTAGTGGGTGCACAGCATTTTAGAAAAAGCCCAAGATTATCCTTACCCTTCTGCCCCCCTGCCCCCTCAGCGTGGTTTCATTGTCCCTCCTCTAGCTTCCCATGGCTTTCTCTTACCATTTCTATGAGAGACTTTATACTTTGGGACTTATCTGCCACTGCTTGGAGACCACAGGTTTCTAAGGGGTAAGCTCTTATATTAAATTACTCTAATCTGTAGTGGCAGAAAGCCTACTCCATATCAAATGCTGGATTAAAGATTGGGTGATGAAATAGAATGAAAAGCTTTGAGTGCCAGGTTCAGGAATCCAGGCTCACCTGCGAGGTATAAGAGGGAGCAGAAAGAAACAGAAGGCATATGTGTGGAATTCTGCTCTGATGGTCAGTACAGAAGAGCAACTGGAACCAGGGAAAGCCCAGAGCGGGGAAGCTTGTCAGCTCCCAGCAAGGGTCCTTGCCCTGTCCTGAAATGGTTAAGGTGGCCAAGGCACATGCCTTTGCAGAGGAGAATTTCCCTGTCCTTGCCTAAGTGAATGGCTGGGATTAAAGTGACAGCCCACCTTAGTGATGGCGGCATAATTGGTTGTTCAGCTCTGTCCTTGTCAGAGCCTGACAGTTCTGCAGATGCCCTGCTCGGCTCTCCAAAGGTTAGCCTCAGCTGGTGCGGCTGCTCATTAATCATTCCTCCCTGACAGGCCTTGGTGCAGCCCACAGCTGCCACACCAGCCCCTGCAATCCCCACCCCACCCAGCCAGGCTGGAGGCAGCCTGAGCTCCCTGAAGGACTCATCTCCACATGGGGAGACAAGTGGTTGGTGTCCCTTCCACCCCACCTGCTGCCACCGCTGAGCTAGAAACACTGATGAAGGAATTACTCTGGATTCTTCCTTCTAGGAACTGTGGTCTGAATCACCTTACAAACTCACCAGACATCCTTGACTTTATCTGTGCCTCCCCTCTACCCTCACAGAAAAGCTCCTTACTGAGAAAGGGCAACCCTGGCTTGAGAACTCCAGAAAGACAAGAAGGCTAGTGGTTCTGGGCTACTGGTGCTGAGAAGATGCTGAATTTGCATCACCCTCAAGCTGTGACTTCCAGGCTGCGACAGATACTCATGAACCTCTCTGTGCGGCTCAAATCAGGTCACATGTATTTGTGCATGGGCTGGTTTCAAGGTCAGAATATTAGATAAAGGGCTACCCTTCTGGATCTTAGGGAGACAGTAAGCTAGAAGCAGTCAGGGGAATCTGATCACTTGGGGTTCAAAAGAACCAGTCCTTTCTCTTCTTCTTTTTCTTTCTCTTCCAAAGACGGTATGGTGGATGGAAGGTGGCTGAGATTCTAAGCAGATGAGTGAGGTTGAAGGAAAGACTGAGGGGGTCTAGGTGAGTGTGGGTGGGATGGATGGTGCCTGCATTGAGACAGAGTAGAAGTGGCAGTCTGAGTAAAAAACATGGTCAAAGTGGAAAATGGTGATAGAGTTTGGATGATAAAGTTGGGCATTTCAGAAAAACCCTTTGTCCATCCCAGAGTAAAAAATTCCTCTCTGGGCATTTGTTCTCAGGTTCCAAAATTCCTCAGGATCTCTTCCCACTTCCCTTACCCCTTTTAGATTTTCCTAGTTGTTCCCAGTTTTCCCTAATTTTGACACCTTGCCTCACCTTCTCCTTTTCTTCTTTGCTGCCTGTTAATGCCCCATAAAGTTTAGATCTCGTTCCCCAGCCAACTAGATCCAGGACTGGAAACTCCTTACAGTTCCTTACCCAGCCTTGCTTCCAGAGTAGGAGCAGGTGTCCAGCCCTAGGTCTGCTCCAGGGCTGCCAGTTAGTATGTGCGCAATGCAGGAGTCATCATTTCCCCCCATTGATTAGCTGTCCGCCCGCAAAGTTTCCAGAGCAGCCAACAAGGACATGGGGAGATTAGCATTCAGCTAGTCTTCTGGACTACAAACTACAAACACCTGCATTTCTATACCCCAAATCCTACATGCGGTCAACCACATAGGCTGAAATCTCTTTATATTCAAACTCAGATAAATGAGAGGCCTTTCCCAAGTGCTTCTTTATGACAATTAGCATCTCCCACATTTACCTGGCACCTTATCTCATGCATCCTTCTGCTTCATCTTCCCTCTAACTTCTCAAGGAAGACAAGATTATCCTTATTTTACATTTGAGAAAACCGAGGCTTAGAAAGGACTAATGCCTTGTCCAAGATCTAAAATCGTACAATTGGCATACAGGCCTCTTAATACTGAAAGCCCCTTTCCTTGAGTTTATAAACTCTGTAGCCTTGCTTTCCATGATGCTGCTTCTAATGGGTTTCTTGTGGCTTGAAGCCAAGACTCCTTAACAGTGTACTATTCACATTGTGGGCCAGGTAATTCTTTGTGGAGGGCACTATACTGGACATTGTAGGATGCTTAGCAGCCTTCCTAGACTCCACACTCTAGATGCTAATAGTACCTCCAGTTGTGACGTAAAAAGTGTCTCCAGTTATTTTTGAATGCCCCTCCTGGTGGGGAGGAGGGTACAAAATCATCTGTAGCTGAGAATGCTGTGTTATGCCCTTCCAATCTTTAAATGTTATCTATCTGAGGTGAGAGGCTATTGTCCATGCGTGGGACAGAAATTCATCACTAGTTCAGAAGTCAAAGAATGTGGCAAGGTCAGATGCTTTTGAATGACAGTGCTTGACAATGATAATGAAGAATAAGAAGAGGGGTGCTGGGGTGCAACTCAGTGATAGAGTGCTTGCTTAGAATGAGCAAGGCTCTAAGTTTGATCCTCACCACCATCTCCATAACAACAAGAAAAAGAACAAAAATAAAAACAGAACATGAAAGGCACACTTTGAACAGAAATCCAGTAAGCATACATAGGGGTTATATTAGGAAGTTGATCCAACTCTCCACCTTTTTATCTGTTCATCAGTTTTACAATCCTCTAATTCATCCATTCATCCTAGGTTCCTCTACTCAGTCTGCAACCATTCCCTGATACAAGCTGTGCAAAGGCACTGTGTAAAGAGAAAGGTTGCCCATGGATCCTCCCCACAGTGGGATGGACAGAAGTTAGGGCCTCAGCTCTACAACAACAGCCTACGTGGCTTGGGCAAGTGATGGATTTTCAGTTTCCTCAAACCAAGGATAGTAAGTTCCTTGAAAAATCACAGTGAGGATAGAGTGAGCTAATGTATGTGAAAAGTGCTTTCTATACTGTGCACATGTTAGCTATTATTATGGAGACTATTGGCCAAGGACAAAAGCACTATCGGACAGTAAGTATTAATGAGTACAATTTTTCAAAGTGGGCAAAGGATTTGAACAAAGAATCCACAGAAAAAGAAATACAAATGGACACGATCTATAAAAGGATATTCACATCCCTTAATATTCAAAGAAATGGAAATCAAAGCAATAAAATGTCATTTGTCACTCAGTGGATAGTAAAAAATGCAAATATTTGCATTTAATATCTAAAAGCTGGTGTGATTGTGAGGAAACAGGCCAAACTTCACCAATGAACTACATCACCGCATCCAAGTAGAAAGGAATCAGCTAGTAACTATAAGCACACACTATTCTCTGACTCAGACTTCACATATTTGTAGCTTTTTCCTACAGAAATAAAAGCACAAGTATAAAAGAAATGGGTATGAAGATTACAGAATGGGAAGCAACAAGGAAGAGGTTGAATAAATGTGGAGCATTATGAAGCCATCAGGATGAATGAGAGCTGTGTGAATTGTCATGAAGGAATAGCTATTTATATTACTAAGTTTAAAAACAGAAAATTGTATTTGTATTCCTATGATTTCATTTAAAAATTAGAAAAGGCCCCCTTAATGTGTGTGAATATATAAGTGATGTATTGGCATAAGCATCAAGACAGGCATCGGAAGATGTAGATAAAACAAAGCATTAATTACTCAAGAGAGTACAGAGAGGGAACCACGGAATAGGCACAGTGGAGAAAACAGTAACTTTTTTCTCATACACTTCTGTGTTATTTGGCTTACTATAATGAGCATTTCGGCTCTATAATGGGAAAGGACAAGGTCAAATGAAGGAATAGGAGAAGTGATGTGGGGACTCAGAGCAGATTTCTCCCTCCACGAAGAAAAGTAGCTGAGCCAGCCTCAAAAGGATGAGTGGCCTCAGGACCTTCAGAAATTAGTAGCAAGAGAATCAGAGCTGAACCTCAGGATGAGAACTTTAGACCATGAATAAGCTGACTTGAGGACGTGGAAGACAGAGGACACTGCCAGTTCCAATTGGGCTGTGCTTAGTCTCAGACAATGAATGATTGCCCAATGACCAGCCCTGGGGACTGCAGAAGCAAGAATGAGGCAAAGCCATGGTCATCTTTACTTGGTAGAGGCCACACGGTCAATGAATTTTAACCACAGAATTCCTAGCCTGCTGATTTCTCCACCCAGCAACTCTCCAAAGGAGCCTTTTCTGCATCTCCCATTGATGGTAGAGGAGAGGAGAAAAGAAATCACAAAGCCAGTTGGAAAACCTTCCTACTTTGTCTTTAGTATTAAAGCAATGCAAAGGTGATGAATTAGGCAAATTGGTCGATGTCAAGTTGTATCCATCAAAATGATTCAGAGCCTGGAGTGAGTAATAGTAATGGGTAATAGCTGTTACTAAGAGTAACCAAATTAGCATTATTGAAAAAGACAAAGGAAAAGCAGGCAGGCAGCAGACACCCCAGCCCTGAGTCTGCTGCTCAGACTCCGCATTCCAGCTTCAGCACGGAGCCCACCCTGAGCTGGGGGGCTGTTTCTTACTTGCAGCATTCCATGTGGTCTTGGAGCTTTAACAAGAGCAAAGAATGTCCATATCCATTTTCTCATTGGATTTCATTCTGAGCAGGTCAATGATGCCACTTCACAGCTAGGGATACTGAAGTTTGGGGGAGTGACACGGTCAGCCAGGTATAACAGTTACATAGCTGGAGTGTTGTGAGCTTTCCACCACTGTGACAAAACACCCGAGAAAATAAACTTAAAGGAGTAATGGTTTCTTTCGGTTCAGGGTTTCAGAGGTGTCAGTTCATGGTCACTTGGCCCTGTTGCTTTAGGTCTGTGACAGCACAGTACATCGTGGGGTTGGGGTGAGTAGTGAAGGAAGACTGTTCTCTTCATGGCATCTGGGAAGCAAAAGGGAAGAGGCTGGGTTCTCAACATGCTCTTCCAGAGCATGCCCCCCAATAGCATAACTTCCTTCCGTTAGGCTTCACTTCCTGAAGGCTCCACCACTTACCTCCCAATAGCACCACAGGCTGGCAGTCAGGCCTTTACTATGTGGGACTTGGAGATATTTAACATCCAAACCATAACAACCAGTAAGTAACAAAACCTAGCATCTAACTAAGGATACTAGAATCTTCAACCAGGACTCCAGTCTCTATGCTTTTCACAGAACTTTGATATATGTATATATTTTCCTCTCCAGCCATGAACAGTGAAAAGTCGGAACTAGGTTGCTCCATGGAGGGGAAAAGGGAAAAGTATAAAACAAGAACTCTGTAGGAGGCTCATAGCTCCATAGACCCTTCCTGTAGCTCCTGGCTGAGGTACCTGGAGAAACTGTCCGTGAGTAGAAGGCTTGATCTCTTCTGTCCTCTTGAACTTTAGGTGCCTTGGTGTGTTCCAGCTGGCCCCAAAATATCCCATCATAGCTGGATGACCCAAGGCAGCCCCTGAACCATCAGGACCAACTGATCTACACAGCCACAAAAGATGACCCACACAGGTTCCTCCTGTATAAATAACTTGAACAGGAAACCAGAAAGAGGGTGCTAGTTTCTAGTGGAGCCATGGTGTGCAGCTGAGTGTATTTCCTAACGAATAGCAGCTCTCCAGGTGACTTAATACAACACAAACTGATTGTCTCATAGTTCTGGAGGCTGGAAACCCAAAATCAAGGTGTTATCAGGCTATGCCGCTTACAAAGGCTCTAGGGAAGAATCCTCCCTTGCTTCCTGGCTTCTAGAGGTAGGTGGTGGCCCTTGATATTCCTTGGCTGGGACCGTCCCACTCCTATTTTTCTGCTTCCATCTTCACACAGCCATCTGTCCTCATGCATTTGTCTTAGTTACTTTCCTTGTTGCTGAGACAAAATACCCAACATCTGAAAATAAAGGAGAGGTTTGTTTTGGCTCACAGACTGTACAGGTTTCAGTTCATAGTCCACTGGCTCCAAGGCAGGGCAGCATGGCAGAGCAATATCAGAAGGAGAGAACACTCATGCATGGTATGTAAGCAGGGAGCAGTGAGTGACCAAGGATGAGAGAGAGACCCTGCCGGGCCACACACCTAGGGACCCACCTCCTCCAACCAGGCTTAACCTCCCAACAACACATTTATTTATTAACACACATCCATGATCCAGTCACCAACCAAAAGTCCCACCTATGAGCTCCTGTTACTTTGGGGGACATCTAGATATAAACCATAACAGAATGCCATGTGTCTCTGTGCCTTTTCTTGTAAGGACATCACTGATTGAATTTAGAGCCCACCCACATCCAGTATGACCTCATTTTAAATTGAACATATCTGAAAAGACCCTATTTCCACGTAAGGTCTCACTTACAGGTACTTCAGCCTAAGACTTCAATGTATCTTGTTGGGGAACACAAGCCAAACTACAACCCTGGGCCACAATGAGGCAGGAAAACAGGGCATAGCAGAGTGGCTGGGGAAGTAGCTTTGTGACCTGTTAATTACAAAATATCAGTTTGAACAGAACAGTTCCCCAAACCTGGAGTACAGACTACTCGAGAGAACTCAAGCAGTTTTGGTTATGACGGCCTAGATCTGGCCTCAGTCTGAGGAGTGGAGATCCAAAGGGAGAGTTGACACTGAGCTCTCCCTTGCTGTGTTCTCTCACAGCAGCCCACTCTTGCACTTAGTTTCCTAGCCCAAACGCAGTCTGCAGAGCCTGTTGCTTTTCCTACCTTTAATAAATGTAGCCTTGTTACCTTTCGTGCTTACCTTGATCAATTTGTTCAGGACAGAAAGAACACAGAAACCACTTCCAGAAGGAGACTCCAGCACCCTAAACCCGGTAACAAGTAATAGCATGCAAGAGTTTCGTGTTTATAATCCCAGCACTTGGGAGGCTTGGGCAGGAGGACTCACCGTGAGTCCAACGCCAGCCTGAACTGCATGGGGAGACCCTATATCAAAAACAAACAAACAAACAAACAAACAAACCATAGCCTGGTAGAGAAGGCCCAGGGTCAGCTGCCTCTGAGCCCCTCCAGAGCCCTCTCAGTTGAAAACCTCCTCCAGCTCCAGTCTCCCGGAGGCTGAGACGTCACTTATGGGCCCCTGGGAGAGCCCTACTTTTATATCCATAGGTCTCACGGTGAGTCTCCTTCCAACACTTTCCCTGTGCTCCTGATGGTTTGATAGGGGTTATTCCTTGCAACCAGAATGAGTCATAAATAAAACTGAATTTAATGTTTATCTTTCTGCCATAAATTTGCTTGATTTTATCACCAAAACACTTAAAAGAAATAAGATGCTCCAGAGGTTCCTTTTGTGGAAAGTAGAACATTTCTCCCACAAGTTGCCCCAGCCTAGTCACTGTGATCACTTTATTTTTTTTTCTTTTTTCTGAAACAGCTACCTCCTGTCACCAGGGTAAACTGAGTGTGCCCAGGATACCCCGAGGAGAACTGCATTAGACTCATTGGTGCCGGCCGAAGGTGACTTCAATTCGACCCCAAAGAAATCAGACTAGGAACACAGTATTCTTTTAGCAAGCCACAGAAGCGCTGCCTGCCGTGGGGTTGGTCTGCCTGAGTCATCACTGTGTGGGAAGGCCTGGAGCCAGCTGTCCCTGAGGCTGGGCTTTGAATTTTTCTGCAAAATCACTCTTCATGCAAGTCAAACAGTCCCAAGTTGCTAGCTGGGGTCGGAATGGCAGCTCTGTTCTACCTCCCTTTCCTTCCCTCCGTAGCTGTCCTCCATCGTTCAGGCTGGGAACTCTCACAGATCTTCACACTCATTCACGCTGAAAGTTCCTTCTGGAGCAGAGGCCCCTGGGGATGGTACTGGTAATAAATATCCTGACTGACAACAAAAAGAGACAGGAGATCCTTGCACTCTGAAATGATCAGCTTTCATGACATAATTACATACATTTCATAAAAATTCCACATAAAATTATATGAATTCAATGTGTGTCTATTAAGACTGGTGAGTGTTGTGAGGGGGGGGATTACCACGGCTCAGAGGCACCCAAGAGTCCTCTATCTGGCCCTTGCAGCCTGAAAACCCCAGAGGTGCCCCAAAGTGTTGGAAAAATTTCAAACCCAAAATTTGTAGCAACTGCCGCGCATTACTTCTGTGTGAGCTCTATGCTTTTGTGGAAAAGCACATATAAATCCCATTGCTGACCACTTTACAAATGAAGTACAAACAGTAGGGTAACAGGGAAGTCCAAAGAGTGTGTGGGAGGCTCCTTTGGGTTCTGCTGACCCTCCGTTGTGTCCTCAGCATCCCTGCCTTCCTGAAAGATGTCTAATCCTAAACTCAGGCAGCAGGAACTTGAGAAACTCCAGCCTACACCTGGAACTCAGCACCGGCATTATCATGTTGGTCAGACCTTGATTTTGTTTCCCAGTTCTCAGTTGAACATCACGATACCCTACTCCTGTGCTTTCAGTGTCTAATTTTTCGGTGCAGTCCCGTCTGCTACCACAAATCCCCAGAGACTGGGCTCCAGCTTGTTTTTACCACTACTCTTGCCCAAGGATTGTGGTCCCAGCGGAATTCAGATCAGAAGGCAGCGACGTTGCCAGCTGCTCACAGTCCTCCCTCCCACCTGCACAGTGGGTCAGGCCTGGTGGAAGACAGTGAGGGGTGCTCAGATTCTCTCTCCTACCCCTTCCTGATCTGCCAGCCCTGCCTCAGTGACCTGGCTTGGCACAGCCTTGCTGTATCCAAAGACCAAACAGATTTCACAATATGTGGCCGGCAAACAGGTGGGTTGCCCTTGCTGACTTTCTAGCCCTTTCCTTCAAAGGAATCCAGTACCGAACACTCAACAGCTGGTTGTCAGAATTTTTTCCAGGGTGGAAACAGAGGTCTGTGCTGCTAATCCAAGCTCTCTGGACCTAGAAGGATCCTTATAATCATCCAGCTCAATATACCATTTTATTTTACTTTTTAATTTTTCCTACATAGTATAGATACATTTTTTTGCAAAGTGATAGATTCCCAGAGTGATAGAAAACACCTTCAGGTGTGCAGGTGGGCAAAAGCCAAGATGGCAGTTTTACAAAATGAAGAACCAGGCTACATTTCCATGACTAAATGGGTCTTCAAGAAATATCATTTTCTTCCTCTCAGGTCATTATTTATAAGGAAAATGGGCTGCTTCAACCAATTTCAGAGGGGAAAATGTTCCTGTTTACTTCCTGGCTAGAATATTTCCACTTAGTTTGTCTTTAAACATTAAAAGTTTTCCCAAACTCTCACCCATGGACTGGCCTTTGTATGGACCCTGGACCTTATCAGTGTGGTCAGAGGAGATTTCATTCTCTCGGGCTAAAGTTTGAAACTATTTATGGGTTTTATCTATAGCTAGTGATTGACAAAAGGGAAACATCAAATCTTTGCTTTTCATGTAGCTGTCTGCCGCCTGCCTCCAGGCCTGCTAATGCCTAATTTTCTGCCCAATAAGGCAGCTCTAATTTTAAGGCTTCTTTGTTTTCAGCATTGAGTGTTCATTTTCTTGGAGTTAGGATATGGCCTAAGTATTTAACCTTTGGCTAGGAGGCCTGAGCCCTTTGGGAGTGCACTTGTCAATGTACCATTTTAAAGATAAGAAAACTGAGGCTGATAATTCTGGCCTGAGCTTAAGTTCAGGGCAGAGACATGATCAGCTGCATGCGCCACTAAGCATTAGAGCTTCTGCCTCTGCTCCTAGGTGGCACAATGTCTAGACCAGACCAGACCAGAAGCACAAATGTGACCCAGTAGAGGAGTGCCAGGGAGGTGAACAGCACATGGTAAGCTATGGGAGCAAGAGCAGAGACTTCTAATTCTGAGCAGTGAGGGGAGGTTAATCGGGACCAAGCAAATGTAGTCTACAACTGCAAAACATTATTTGCCCAGCTTAAGGTGTGAATCCAATGTATTTTGCCTTTTCATTTTCAATAGTAACCCAAACTGTATATGGTAACAGATTGAACCAGATAATTAGTTATGAAGATTACATATTGAACGGTCTAAATTATTTTATGATGGCATAAAAACAGGAAATGGCTCTATCTTTCTCCAACCAGTGCCCTCAAACTGCTTCTGTCTAATTTCTTCTCCCTGTCCTCTGGTGCTTTCTCAGGTATAACCCAGAGCTTCCTCTCACTTGCCATTACGAGGGCACGCTCTGTTTCACAGTTCAGACTTATTTTCAGGTATTAAAATGGTCCAAAGATAACCTGATGAAAAGTGCCAAATGTGAGCTACAATTTTGTCTATGATTCAAGACCACTTCCCTTTGCCCAGCTTGGGCTCTCCCTTGGGATCTAGAAGGGTGTGCAGTCCACAGGACACAGAGAGGGGAGTGTGTTTAACTAGTCATGGAAAGGGCTGCGGTGTACTGGACATGGAGAAGGAAGTTTGGGTATGAGTCTCCTGGGCCTGGAAAAGAGGTGTGGACTACAGGGCAGAGAGAAAAGGTGTAAAACACTGGGCACAAAGAAGCGGGTATAGGCTATGGGACATAGGGGAGAGGGTGTGGTCTAGTTTTTTACTCCATGTTCTACTGCTTCTTGTCTCCCTGCCTCTTTCTTCTTGGCCACTCTAGAATGGGGAGTAAAGGAGTAGAAGGGGAGAAGTCTTGTCTGTAATTATCTGATCCTTTAGTTCTCTCTTGGCCAATGCTGGTTGGCACTGACGCCCTTATGTGACAGGCCTTCAAATGCTGGCTTTCTTCTGGGATGTTCACCCTGCAGTCTCCTGACATGAGCCATGTGCCTTGTGGCTGGCCTCTTGCATTCCTCCTCCCAGCCTAGCACCTCTACCAGTGGTGCGCCTCTAACTGGACAACAGTGTCTTCACCACCTAAAGCCACCTATGCACAGCTACCCTCCACAGCTTCTACCTCCCTTGGGGATGCCCCTCTTTGCCACATTCCACAATGTTTTGAGACTGATCATAGTCCTACATTTGGATTCACAATTTCAAATGATTCCAACCGCTGCCTGCCTTCAAAATTCTCCAGGCACCAGTTTCTATTTCATGTACACTGCAGGGCTTACACGCCAGGCTCTCCAAGAGGCTTCCTACTGGGCTCCACTCTTGGACATCACTGGTAGGCCTGGAAATTGCTTCAGCTCAGCAGTTATCTGGCTGGAGAATGAAGCTCTCATTTACGCTTTTTCTGGCACCTGGGGCTCTGAGTGATTCTCTTGGAGGTACTGTTGCTTAGGTCGGGGAAGGGAAGACAAAAGCATAGGTCTCCTCACTAAGCTAAAAGCTCACTAGTCCAAATTCCCTCCTTCAGTAAATTCTCTAGTTCTTATGTCTACATGGGGCGAAGACAAATGACAGCAAAAAGACATGGAGGCCAGTTCAGCCCTGTATCGGTCAGCTTTCCCACTGTCGGGTTACAATGCCCAACACCCACAACTCAAAAGAGAAGAGGTTTAATCTGGCTCATGTTCACAGACGATCTAGTCCATAGCTGATCCATTCCACACGTAGATGAGTCCAAGACAGAAACACCATGGTGAAGAGACATGACAGAGCAAAGCTGCCCAATTCATGGTGGCCAGAAACAAAGCAGGGCCACCATGTCAGAGAGGAATGGGCAAGGGACCACGCACAGTACCAAGGCGATGCCTCCATGCCCCACCAAGACTCACCCAGGAGTGTGCTCTACTCATCTGCCAGGCATTTTGTAATCCAGTGAAATTGATATCAGCATGAATGGTCACAGCTCCCTTTTTGGAAACCCCAGAGAGGCGTGTGCTAGTGACCACTTCCATCTTTAGCCAACACATCAAGTAAGCAGGAAAGGCAGCTCAGTACCCCATTTCACTTACATTATCACTTTTATAGGTGAAGTGCTGGTTTAATTTCTGGACCTTAGAAATCATCCAGTCCATCTCCCTCTTGTTGCAGAGGTGAGCGTAAAGTCCAGAAAGGGGAAGAACTTGGCCAGGTGTGGATCAAAGCAGATCTAGGATGATGCCTGACGCATGCTGCTTCCTCTGCTCCTTCCTGGGTGGTCTCCACAAACCACAGAGCCATCTTTCTGCAGAAAGTACGTTCAGCACAGTCCTCTGCTTACTAAAGCCGGTGCTTCTGAAAAGCCCAAGGACTCGAGCTGTGGTGCTGACTAGAGGCTGGGGACAGGGAGTGGGTGTCTGGCTCCAGGAAAGGGAGCAAAAAGCTAATACCAGGCAGGTCAAGAACCCTAAAGGGGAAATGTGACAGTAATTAAGGAGGAAGTTGACCTTCTTGTCCTGGGTCATGACCACTCCCCATAGTCTCTGTTGAGGTCACTTGAAGAGGAAGATTTTATCCGGGCAGATACTGGAGGCCCAAGTCCAGCAAAGTGTTCAGGACAGCTTTATTTAATTCTCTGTCCATATGGAAATGCCCTCCACTGAACGGTTTGGAAGCCACAATTACATTAGCTGTCTGGAGCTCCCATAAGCTCAATCAAGTCATAATCAAAGATCTTCTGTGATTGTCCATTATCTGCCTCTCAGCCAGAGAGGCATATCTTGAGGGAAAATGATCAGAGAGCCATGTCCCTAGCATTAATTACACACTAGCCTGCATCTGTGTCCCTCCCAGGGCTGTCAGGAGCCATTGTGGATGGCCCCAAGAAGTCTCATCCACTTCTGTGCAGGTGACCCTGAGCAGGCTGGGTGCCCAGAATAGAGGCCATGCAGATCTGTCCAAGTACAGCTGCCCAGGCAGACAAGGTCTCGCCAGTTTAAATGTGGCTGGATGGTTATACTGAAAGCACCTGGGGTGCTGGGGAAGAGGCTACTGCTAGGTCAGCAGATAATTCACTGCAGGAGCCCAGAACATCTGGAAATTCAGCAAAAATATAGCCACATGGGTACCTCGTGAGATCCATAGGACAGAGAAGAGGTGAATGCCAGAGGCACCAGCCAGGCACATCAAACGAAAGGCTGCAGTTTGGGGTGGGGAGTGTAAGCCTTGCCACCTCTGGCTTCAGCTGCTTTCTAGCAATATTCCCTCTTACTTCTGTACTACATGTCTTCAGTACCAGCTGAATCAGCCTCCTCTGGGCCTGCATTTTCCCATTTCTGTGGCCAGTCCCACTGCCTGCTTGCTCCCTTGCCCACAATACTGCATCCAAACTGTATCTGGATCTCATTTCCAGGTCCAGGCTCCGATGCTGTGGCTGCTACCAAGCCATCTGTGTTGACCCCAGCGAGATGTGGCCCCTCCCTCCTACCTAACTCCCACAGCACAGTCTCAGCATCTCCTGTGGGACTTTGTGCTATGACCATCGTGTCCAGGGCTCTGAGAATCCCTAGAGGACAGGAGTGATCTCCAGCTCCATTTTCCATAAAGAAATGTAAAAAAAAAAAAATCACACAGAGGACAGGAAATAATACAACCATCACATATGTGCCCCCAACCAGGACAAATGGTTGTTAAGTTTTTATTGTATTTGCTTCACTCTAGTAAAAAAAAGAAATTCACACCAACCACACCAGAAAACATTGTAGATCAAGGTGGCATCACCTTAACATAGCTATTAGGAGAACATAAAGCCAGTGGCTGTGGAACCAGACTATCTGAGCTCAAATTCCAGTTCTTCTACTTATCGGCCACTTTACTGCGGACGAGATACTAAACCTCACTTTGCATATCTGTAGAAACTGCAGAATGTTGTCCTGAAGAGTCAATGAATCAATGGATGTAAAAGTTTTAGAACAGCACCTACCAAGCCCCTAGAAAGAAGTCAGTAAATGCTACCTGTCTGTTATCTTTCTTCTGTGCCTAGACCTACTGCCCATTGCTCCTACCCACCATTCCCCAGAGGGCACTGTGGCATGAATTGAGCAAATACGCTTTCAGTACATGCTTTGTACTTTTACTTCCACATGTATATAACCTAGAAAAATGTAGATTATTGTCATTTAACTTGCATAAATAATGCATTTGTTAGTCTCCTTTGAGCTACCAATACAGAAAGCCCAACTTTACCTGGCAAACTCTGAGGGTTTTTTGTTTTTGTTTGTTTTGTTTTTTAGCTTTTGTTGCTGGCAAGTTCAATGGCAAGCTTTCAAGGTTGACCTGAGGTACCAGATCAGTTCAACAATGTCACTGAAGGTTCTCTGTCTTTGACTCTCAGCTCTTCTTTCCCTGGTGTCAGCTTCATCTTAGGATCAACTCCTCATGGTTGGAAGATGGCTGCCAACAGCTCTGGGACCACATGCCTTGTTCACTTCCAGGGAGAGAAGGGGTTATTCATGAAGTGCTAGAAGAAGCTTTTTCTGCAGCAGCCTCAACAAACTTAACAAACTTCTCATTTCTCATAGTCTACTGTGGTTCATGCAAATGTCCCTAAACCAGGTATTATGGTCACAGGGTTGATTTTATTGGTAGGTCTTGGCTGGGACATTTCCATTCCTTGGGAGAATCACCTTCTCCCACAGCATGCAGGCCGCACAGGTTGCTGTGGACACTTGCACAACATTGAATTAAAAAAGAGAAATGGATGTTGGGAAGCAATAAAACCCTCTGTAAATATTACCATAAAACATAAACTGATCTGCATCTTGCTCTTCTCATTTTTTTTAAAAAAAAATTGAGATCTGTCCATCTGGAACGTAGCAAATGTAGTTTATCCCTTTTAGTGAATAATATTCTGTTGTCTGAATAATGCCACATCTATTTGGCCATTTCCTCACTGATGGATTTTTAATTGTGTCCATTTTAATTTTATTTTTCAATATTGCAAGTACACCTGCAGTGAACCACTGTGCACATGTCTTCTTACCGAAGGCCTTTGTCATCCATTGTTTCAAGTGGCCAAAGTCATGAGTGGGACCAACAAGTTCTTACTGAATAAATGAGTGAATAAGTGAATAAATGAATGGATATTCTTTTTTCCTTTTTCCTTTTTTCAGCTGTAAGCCATTAAAATGGTCATTGAAGGGCCTTGGTCATGGGACTTACAATGCAAGCATTTGAATGGGGCCTTTAATTTTACATAGCTGCAAACAAAGGTTCAGCGGGGCAAGTCATGCCATGAGTCTGTGGTACAGTTGGATTTGAGTCCAAGTTCCCTGGCAAGAGACAGCTCATCACTCAGCCCCATTACAGCTCCTACTGCTCTGGCTCAATTCCACTGCTCACTTATCTAATTCTTTTGCTCCTGAGACCTGCTCTCCAAATTCACCTGTGAGTTTCCTGCAGCCTTGCTTGTTCTTATTTCTCTGACCACTTGTGAGCTTCCCATGGCTTAGGTCTGATATTTTTCTCTTTGTCAAGGGCAAGGCCAAGACCAAATATGTCACAGGATCTCTTCATTGGGGGCCCTCCTAAAGAATCATGGCCCAGACTCACAGAAGTTCTGGCAAGAGGAGCCTCCTAAGCTCGTATGGACAATTCTCCAGCAGGGACCACTATCACATGACCTCTGGCTCCCTCTTAGCATCTCTGGGGATGAGGTATTCATACCTTCCTTGGGGTCCACGAGTGTTTAGACAGTCTTGTCCAAAAGCTCCACCTACTGTGAACACCTGCCCAGGGCTGTCCCCTCTGCCGTCTGGAGCCACTGTGGATAAAGCTAAGTCCATTTTCCATGTGTCAGTCTTTCGAATGGCTAAGGGAGGCCGAGTCTACTATTGCTCAGGGAAAAAAATTCCAGATCCCAAATTTGACTGCACAGAATAGTTTCTATACACACACACACACACACACACACACACACACACACACACACACAGTAGCTGCCTTTTCTTCCCCACTTTAGTTTGATCAGTTTTAGTTTAATATAATGTAGGCAGGACCTATTCATCATGGCCTGAGTAGCTTGTGTTCTCCCTAGGGTATCACCTTAAGCATCAGTTCCTCTGCGAAGTCTTCCTTGGCCTCCCAAATCTGTGTCAGGTGCTCTTAAAGGAGCTTCCCCAGAATTCTGCAGTTCCCTAACCCCGCAGTCTTCACTGCAGATTGTACGGGTTGTATTCTGTGTCAACAAGACCCAGAGATTCTTGAGGACAAGGATGTGTTCTCTTGTGTCCACTGCTTTACTTAAATAGGTCAGCATGTTGCCTGGCACCTTGAGGGCACTTATTAAATATTTATTAAACAAACTAATGCATGAAAGAATTTTCAAATGTAACAGAAAATGGAAGAATAAAAAAAAGATATTTTTTAAGGCAGGGAGGAAAGAAAGCATGAAAAAAGAAAAATATAGTTTAATCTGTTAATAATAAAGAGAACCATCCTTTCTCTTGCTCCAACCTCAGTAGGCCTCTCCAAGAAGCCTGTAAGGGCCATGACTTCTGGGCATGCTGCAGTCTCTCAGAGTGGCATGGAACTTATATGTACCTCACACCCTGAGGCATTTGCTAGAACAGCTGGTCTCTTCACGTGCTGCTGGAAAAACCAAGAAATAAGCAAGACAGAGAGCTGAGGCTGGAGGGAGGCAAAGCAGTGCCAGGGACAGACAAAAAGGAACTATGACCTGGAACCTCAGTGTGACTTAATAAATGAGAACCAAGACCTGTCACGTAAAGGTACAAGATCCCGATGATGAATGCAACTGTACTGTACACCTAAAATGTACCAATAAACTCAATGAGGAAAAAAAAGATTTGTCCATGAAGTAAAGGAACAATATACAAACTCTTTTAATGTTAAAATGCGACTGAATATATTATAGAGTTATATGAAAAATCTGAATTCTCCTTTAAAGATAAAACACAAGACCTCAGGGAAATTCCATCACCATACAAGAATCACAGTTCATTCGCTCATTCATTCACCTCTTGGTGGAATTCAGTGCCAGTGACTGTTCCCACCAGTGATGACACAGTGGGACAAAAATAAAATAAACCTATTTCCTTCATTTTAATGAAGGGAGCTAGAAAATACATGCATACATACATACATAAAATATATGATATGTTAGGCAGGGATAAGTGGTATGGAGAAAAATAAATCAGGGAGCAAAGGGGAATAGGAATTTTGACAGAAATGGGTGAATGGGTGTGCCTGGAGAGAATGTTGTCATTTCAAATGCAGTAGTCACTGGGGGCCTCCTGAGGAGATGGCATTTGGGTGTGCGTGAGGAGGGCGGAGAGGTATGAAGGTGACCTTTGTGGGATGGAAGAGTTTGGGACAGGAGGGAAGGAGGCCCTCAGTTTGTGGAGAAATGCCAAGTTTAGCTGTGGTCCCAGTAAGTTTGAGTCATCTGTGTGTCCTGTTCAAAAATCTGTTTGGCTCAGGAGCACAGACAGGAGACCTACAAAGATTTTTAGGCCATTGGAGGTTGGAATCATAGGTGTGCATGAGGTGGCCAGAACAATGTGTTTTCCAAAGATAAACTGTATGATACTACTTTTTAAAAAATATTTTAAGTGCTTACTATCATTAGAGCGTTGAATTAAGTACTTTATATTCATTATCCCAATTCATTCACACAGCAACTATAGTTATCTTTATTTTACTTCTGAGAAACTGAACCTGAATTTAAATAACTTTTACAAAGCCTCACAGCCGATAAGAGCCAGGTGTACCTTTACTCTTCACCAGCAGGGCCGACTGCAGTCAGTATCCTAATGACCTACTTCAGCCCCACCCCAGCCACCTGCTGCTATCTGACTTGGTCCCCAGCAGTGGATCAGTTTCACAGGTTTAATGATGAACTGACAGCTCCAGGAGCTACTCTGTACACACACACCCCTTTTCTTAAACAATCTGAGATTCACGGTCCCCAGATCCCCCACCACTTCCTGTCTAATCCAAACCAAGTCACAAGCTTTTAGGCAGGAGGGACTTTTCCTTCCAGTTCTCTGCTTCATCTCCCTGAGCAGCTTGGGCTACAGGTTATTCCAGCACCAGAGCTGGATGCTGGTGCGAAGGGACAGGTACCCTGGAGTGTCACCCTTCTCTCCTAGCAACATACAGCTGCTTGCCTCACACATGTTACCAAATCACCCAGGAGCATGCAACTGCTCTCTCCTGCATTATATATTTAATAGATGCAAATGCATGATTAATATTTTCCTCCACTGATTCTGATTTCATTCTGTTAGTGATTGTACTGATGGCAACAGTTGAGGGGATTAAAAATCCCATTTAATTCACATTAGACTTTTTTTTAACTTTGCTGATAAATTTTAAATGTCAAGTATTTTAGCGTCTTCCCCAAGATGCAGAGGCCAAGTGAGAAGGCCAAGAGTAGTAGCAGAGAGCTTGGAAACAGCTGAGAGAAGGGTAGGGACTTTGCCAGGTGACCCATCTTCCGCCTAGTTCCTCCAAGCAGAGCCCGTAGCTGCTTTGCGATGGCTTCCAAAGTCCTAAATATTAACTGCATTTTTTTCACCTAATGAGTCTCAATAATGAAAACACCTCACGACTAAAAAAAACAAAAACAAAAAAAAACCTTTGTAGGAAGCTTTTTGTAAGACAAATACTCAACCCTCGGTTGACCCTTTTGCAAGTTTAGTGTGTTTTATATAAATTGAAACAGCAGTCCAGGTACATGCAACCTATTATTTTCTTGCATTTATAGGCCTTCCTTCCCACCCCAAATTCTATTTTTATGATGAAATTTCTATGAGAAGAACCCAGATGCATTCTAATTCCAAACTCCCTACACTAGGGATTATCTTACTGAGGCGCAGAATGGCAAAGGGGTACCCCCGGAAATGAAGGTTTGGGGATTTCTAGTTTGCTCACGAATCCAGGGCACTGTTCCTTTGTTCTTGTACTGATGACCAACTGTTCAGAGAAGATCTGACTTAGCGAGCACACGTGCCCAGGAATTCCGATGCTGTGGATGCAGGGACAGGGACAGAAGGTCTGTGTGAGTGAGACCCACTTTAGAGCTTTGCGTGAGGCCCTAAACAGAATAACACAATGACTACAACAAATAAGATTCCTGGTCTCCAGAGTTTGCCTGTTCAGCAGGTGGGAAACAGATAATAATAGAAAAATAACAGATAAGTGAGTGAGATCATTTCAGACGGTGAGAGGTAGTACAGAAACGGTAATACAGGGTCACATGACTGTGAGTGGGGAGGTTGCGCCTTTAGATCAATAGGTCAAAGAGGGTTTGTTTAGAAGGTGACGTTTGAGCCAATACCAGAAATATAAGAAGGAATCAACAATGTGAATAACGGGGGCAGGGTGCTCTGGGGCAAATGCTCTAGGATCCCCAGCATCAGAAGCAGTAAGGAGCATCAGGTGCAAGAACAGCAAAGCAGATGTGACCGCGGCACAAACCAGGGGGAGGGGGTGCGTGATGAAGTTGAGAACATGGGCACAGGCCAGGAATATTTTATTCTCAGTGCAGTAGAAACCACAGCAATGACATGCTCTGGTTCATGCCTTTGAAAGGCATTCTCGGAGGTCTGGAGAGGATGAGCGGTTAAGGGAAAGAGAGGAAGCGGATCTTGTACCCGATCAAGGACATGAAAGTGGTGTCACGCAAATATGAAGAGTTATTCCAATCTAGTTGTTTTAGGCCTCTTCTCTTCTTCTGTGTGTCTTCTCTTCCCCTTTTTAAGCCCGAGCCCTAAGACAGAGGTTCTCCTCCTAGAGATTACATCAGATTCTTTGGGGAGCTCTCCGCAGGAATGATGCCTGCTTGGACCAGTGGAGGGTCTTGCTTAGTGGTCTGGAGTGCAATCCAGTCATATCTGTTTCTTTGCTTAATTGGCACAGGTGATTGCTATGCATTGAACAAAGTCTCAAATAGCAAAGGGTAGTAACAGAGCAGGATGTTGTATAGAAAGTAAGGAAAGGAGGAGCGGACGCATGCTTTTCCCTAGGGGCTGTCCAGGAAGTAGCGGAGGCCAAGTGCCGTATACAATTGTCATACCAAATACACAGAACCGGTGCTGATGTGGGGCAGAGCTGCAGACGGACAGAGTTCTTGCTGTGAGAGGGAGGGGGCAGCCTTGGTGGGAAGGGGAAAGGCCTGCTTGCGCGCAGTTTAGTACCGGAGTTTTGCTACTGACAACTGATGGAACCACTGAACCACTTCACCCCTCAACTGGCTGTATCATGAATGAATGGTTGCCCATGTCCGCCCAGCAGCGGAGGAGACAGAGGACAAGGAGAGGCAGCCTCTTGAGAGTAGCAGGGCTGTCCCAGAGGCTGGGAGAAAAGGGCCACAGTGGGAGACACGGAAAGCTCTAAAGTGGGTGTCACTCATACAGACCTTCTGTCCCTGTCCCTGCACCCACAGCATCGGAATTCCTGGGCACGTGTGCTCGCTAAGTCAGATCTTCTCTGAACAGTTGGTCATCAGTACAAAAACAAAGGAACAGTGCCGTGGATTCGTGAGCAAACTAGAAATCCCCAAACCTCCATTTCTGGGGGTACCCCTTTGCCATTCTGCCCCTCAGTAAGATAATCCCTAGTGTAGGAAATTTGGAATTAGAACGGATCTGGGTTCTTCTCAAAGAAATTTCATTATATATTTGGGGTGGGAAGGAAGGGGTATAAAAGCAAGAAAATGGTAGGTTACATATACATGAACGGCTTTTTCAATTTATATAAAACACAATAAACTTACAATGCCTGGCACATAGTAGGGGCTCAATGAGAAAAAATTTGTTGAGTGAGCGACTTGGGTTATTTTTTTTTTTCCAGTACCAGGGATGGAACTCAAGACCTTGCGCTTTCAAGGCAGGTGCAGTGGCACTGAGCTAAATCCCCCACCTAATTTAGGTTATTCTTATTGGCAAATGTGATCTACTTTGCAATCATTCATTCAATAATTCCAGGAACTCCTAACATATTTAAGCTGCAAAAGAAAAGAAAGTAATTTTGCTAATTTCAAACATATACTTTGTTAATCAATATTTTTAAATAGAAGTTCTAACAATGTTACGTTAATTAGTAGACAAACTTATCCATCATTAGTACATCAATTAAATGCAAATGAAATTGTCAATATCACTGAATATGTTTTGTCCCTTTAAACAGTTGCAACCTTCTCCACCCTCATCATGTAATTTTGTTTATAAGACTATTTGGCTTAACAGGCTCTTAATTCATAAACAGTATAAAAATAAATACCAGTTTTGTACCAACTGAATTATCTATCACCCATCCCAATCACTGGAAACCCAGCTATTAAGTTCCAGCATCATCTCTGAATATGTGACAGGTATAGGGTACATTAGAAGCTCAAATTACACTTGGGAAACATCAAACTGTTTTGAGTCCACCAGTTTATTCTTGAAAATTCCCAGCACCTTCTTCAGACATTGATGGTATCACAGAGAATGATTCCGTAAGTTAGTCACTACAAAGAGACAACATTCAGGGCCAGGGATTTAGCTCAGTGGTTCGGTGGCCTGCCTTGCAAGCACAAGGACCCGAGTTCAATCCCCAGTACCAAAAAAAAAAAAAAAAAGAGACAAGACAGCATTCAAGGGGGACACGATCTGACATTGTAGTTAAAGGTCTGTTCTCAAAAGCTGGAACACATCTGCCAGCCTTCAGAGGCCAGGATTAACTAAAGGTAATTCTTAGAGGTTGCAGATTTACAGACATAAACGAGCAAGCAATGGGCCAGAGAAGAATGTGATTTCCCGAAGTGGGTCCATATCAAGGGTGTGTGATATCATAATCTTATCAAAGAGACATTTGTATGCCCCATTTATAATAATTATTCACAATAGCCAAGAGGTAGAAGTAACCCAAAGATACACAAAATTTGGCATGTACATGTATTCGTCCCCAAGAAGGATGAAAATTCTAAAACACAGTACAACGTGGATATACCCTGATGACACTCCACTCAATGAAACAAGATAGTCACAGAAAATTAATTCAAATGTTTTATGACTCCACTTATACGAACTATCCAAAGCAGTCAAATTCATGAGAACAGAAAGGAGAATGGTGGTTGCCAGGGGCTAGGGAGAGTGGGAGAGATGAGGAGTTGTTGAAGGAAGAATTTCAGTTGTGCCAGATAAAACCATTCTGGAGGGTGGCTACGCATCAGTGTGGTCATACTTGACGCTACTGAACTGTGCACTTCCATATGGTAAAATAGCAAACTTTATGTTATGTGTTTTTCACCAAACACAAGATGCCCCAGCATTGCAAATAAGTGAAGGAATAAATAAATAAAACAGTTAGCTGTTGAATAATGTTCAAATAAAAGAAAACCAATATAACCAAGATTTATAGGTTTGGCACTAATGTGCTCTATCATAAAACTATCTGGACTTCCCGACTCCTAGTTAGAAACACTTTGCCACTCCATTTTCAAATTTGGTTTCAACCAGTATTCAAGTTATAAGTGTTTTCTTTCTTTTTTTTTTTTTTTTGGTACCGGGGATTGAACTTGGGTCCTTGCACTTGCAAGGGAGGCCACCGAACCGCTGAGCTAAATCCCCAGCCCAAGTTATGAGTGTTTTCTTAGGCTAATTGATTGGATACATAATTGGCAGCCAATATTCCCATTTGGGTACCTAAAATGCCATTGGTTAACCCTAGAAATATTGTTTGTGTTTATTCCTTTGTTTCCAAGAAAAAAATTTATTTTAAAAAGAAACCTATCTTTTTCAATCTATGAAAAGAAAATCTTAATCATCTCCCCTCTTCCTACCTAACAACTATTCCACTTTTATACATTTATACTTTCAGTTCTTAATCAAATGCAGGCATATCTGTACACCATGGTAATCACAGCACACATATATTTGGTATATAGTTCTTTTTTCCTTTGCTCTTATGCTACAGAAATGTTTCCAAGTTTTACATTGCTTTCAAAATTATCATCTTTAAAATCTGTATTTGTCCATTGAGTTGATGCCCATAATGAGCTTAGCCTTCATCCTGTAAGAACCAATCGATGAGACTTGGCTACCAACATAGTCAACCTTCCCACATTCAAGAAAAACATTATAATAATTTTAACAATCAATATATCAAAGGTCCACCAAACTTTTCTTCTCAAAAATATCCTGGCTTCTATCTCCTTAGTTTTGCTTCCTGCTAAGTAGTCATGTCTGTTCTGCTAATCCACAGCTTTTGGGTATTTAAATTGCTTCTGTTATACTAAATGCTTTAGTGATCACTGTTGGAGATACAAACTATGACACACCCACAGAGCTGGAAGGCCACAGGGTTAACTTACTGTTCTGCATTTGAGGAAGCCTCCAGACCTATCCACTGAACATCGCTTATCAACTCAGTCATCTTTTCCTTGTCTCAGTTTCACCAGCCCATGTGAAGCCAAGAAGGCCAAGGATCCAAGGACAGTTTTCTCTAAACCTTTCTGTGACATTCATCCAAATGGCAGCAACAACATGTTTCTGTTTAAGTCACACATATGACAACGTTTGAATGCTTCCGTTAGTGAATTCTTCAACTTCCCTGGGTTCCAGATAACTTTTAGAATCAAAGGACTCATTTGAAAGCAAAGCGTACTTGGCTATTTATTCATTTTGACATTAAGGGTAGCTTTTGTTCATCTGTTATGAAGTTTTCGCTTATGCTGGTCCCCTCTGCCTAGAACACTTCCCTCGAGCCTCCTTCCTGGGACCTATTCCTGCTCATCTTTCACATCTTTGCTCAAAATGTCACTCTCTTAGGAAAGTGACACTTGGTTTCCCAACTAAGTGACTTTCTGCTATTATATGTTCTCCTGGTTTCCAGAATGTTCCTTTCATCACATTTATCAGCTCTTAACTATGCATACCCCTGTAAATCTCCCCTTTTACATGTAAACTCCATGAGGCCAGAGGCTGGGGCCATTTACTTACTGTACCAAGTATCCACGAATTGAATGTCATCAGGGACAGGAAAGGAAGAGAAAAGAGGGACCAAAAGGTCTCTATCAGCATCAGCATGATCCATTGCTCAACACTGGAAGAAACATAACAATTGTAGCAGTCACTATATTAAAGACTTCACCATAACTTTTCTTTTAAAAATAGTCTGGCTCTGTCTTTTTCAGTTTTGCTTCCTGTCCTCTTTCTTTCATAATGCATAAATGTTTAAGGCACATATCTACTTCTGCATTATTTTTGTTACACCTTGTCTTTTCTTATACGACTACACTGTCTTAGAGAACAAAGCTTCTCTACCTCCCATTCGCTTTACCAACAACACTTAGGAGAGAACCCATATAAAATAAATATTAGTTACTTTGTCATCAGATTCATATGAAACATCAAAGGATCTCCAAATTACCAAAACATCTTGAAAAGATAAGAATGAATTTGGAGGTTTCACATTTCCTAACTGTAAAACTTGCTACAAAGTTACTCTAATCAAAACAGTATCAAAAGATACACCCAGTAGAATGAAAAGATAGTCTACAGAATAGGAAAAAAATATCTGTAACTTACATATCTGAGAAGGAGTTAATATACAGAACAGTAAAGCATTCCTATAATCAGATAACAAAAATACAACGTATGCTGCTAAAAAATGAGCAAAGGACTTGAACAGACATTTCTCCAAAGAAGCTATACAAATGGCCAATAAGTGTGTGAAGACATGCAACATCACTAATTATGGAGAAGTGTAAGTTAAAATCTACAGTAAGATACTACTTCACATCCACTAGGATGGCTATTACTAAAACAAAATGTTGGCGAGGATATGGAGAAATTGTAAACTATTGGTGGACTCATTGGTAGGCACATCTAGGTAGCAGGATCTGTCCCTTCCAAAGTGTGTCACTCCACAGCCATATGCTTCTTCATCAGAGAATTCTATTCCAAGCTGGCATATGACTTTACTAGATTATCCTCCCATCCCCAGTGCTCCTAGTCCTGATTTTTTGGGTCCAAAGAGAACAGATCAAATTTATAGTTCATCTGATTACTCCTATGCAATAAAAGGGCTTTGTGCATTAAGGAAGGCAAAACCCTACCCCAAATGTCTCTGTTCCTGAAGAAAGACACTCCTTTTGGCGTTAAACCACATTAAGATGTCTCAAAAGGAATATCCAATCCTGGTTCTTTTCTAAGTCTCAGCAATGTCAAAAACATGGAGGCAACAAATGAACCTGATGGTGACTATGTGGGAGAGACTTTGATCACTGAAGAAGAGGAACTAGTCAGCCTGGGGAGAGATGTCTCAAAGCAAGGTATTGCCTGTCTTGAGGAGTCATCTGTAGAGGAAGAAGTGTTGTTCTGAGTATAATTCTATAGGTGTAAGTTACAGGAATACAAATTTCAGCTCAATTCTAAGGAATAGCACTAGGGCTATTCAAGTACATAAAAACCTATACAGCAGTAACACACAGTATGTGCCAGTACATTGTTGTACCCCTTATTATCAGGCCCTGGGTCAAACTTCACCTGCTGAGTTCAGACAATAAATACATACACACACACACACACACACACACACACACACACACACAC
>NW_022900935.1:6704986-6774549 GCF_012274545.1 Fukomys damarensis
CGCGCCGTGCGCTCCCGGGCGGGCCGCCGCGTGAGCAGCGAAATCGGCCGGAGCCGGCGGTGTCCACTGCCCACTTTGTTTCCCACCGGGCTCCCGCTGCTGGGGACAAATCTTTCATTCACGAACAGGAGCTTGTTAGGCCAACTCCGGCCTCTAAAGCCACTTCATTAAATTGTGGGAAGTTGCTTGGCCCTGGTGGGAGATTTGCACACAAAGGCGCGGGGTCCGGCGCGCCCCCCACGCAGGAGCCCCACAACAAAACCGAGTCCTCGCGGGCTGCCCGGGCCGGGCGCTGCCCCTCGGCTCTCAGCGCCCCCCTCCATCGCTGCGGCTGCAAGAACGGCGACCCCTCATTAGAGGGCGTTTGTTAGGGGATGTTTTCCCAGCGATTCACTGACGGGTCTTTCATTCCTGCCTCCGCAATCAAGGGTGGCAAGTGCAGGCTGAGAGCCCTCCAGGGCCTGATTGCTGAAAGAATTTCCAAAAGGAAAGAGTGTAAACAGGTACATTGAAAAAAGCCTCTTTTGAACAATTATGTAAACATTCCAAACACTATTTGAAAACTTTCACAGTGGAACTGTCAAGTCGGAGCATTCTTGCTTAATTGCGCAGCACAATGGTTGCTCTCCGTCTACCCTACTTCCTGCAGACCCCGCTCAGCGAGAGAGAGAGCTGTGTGGGCAGAGAGGGCCGAGAAAGAAGTCACTGGGAGCTTGCTGGCGTTTTTTGCTCCCTGGGCTTCCAGCAGCATGTCCCAGAGCAGGGGAGGTGTGTGCTTTCTTCTTCTGGATTTCCCAAGGGCCTGGTTCCTTGCTCTATGCACAGGATTGGTGGACAATCCCGGAAGCAAGATGCGACTAGATTCACTGCAGAAACTTCTGTGTCATTGGAAGGTTTTCTTCAAAGGGCTAAATGATCATTCGGAGACACCAAGCAAAATCGTTGGCAACGTTTGTTTCCCTATGGGAATACTTCTGGCTTGACTTTGCACCTCTCCTTTTCTGACTTTAGTTTACTATCTGGGCTTCTTCCTCCTTTTCCTAGAAGCTCGGGGTCTCCTGATTCACTAATGTAACCACCAGTGACCCTGATTACATTACTAGGGGTTGGAAGTGCGTAGGCTGCACAGGCAAACTGCATAATCTCATATTTCATGAGGACACGAAGGTTGCAGGTGTTTTGTTTTGTTTTGTTTTTTTTCATGTGTGTTCTTTGAATCAGCTTAGCCAGTCTCCAAGCATCTAGGGTCCTTACAGCTTGTAGTCACCCAGCCTTGCAAGGGCCCTATCTGAATAGGAACTGTCCTTGTAGTGAGTAGGGCATGGTCTGTTTTTATTTCTTCCTAAGATATATTTCTTAAATGCTAGAAGAAGGGTGGAAGGTGGGGGAAAATGTCTAAAGGGACAAGCCTACCAACAAGAAGGGACTCGTATATTAATACAATGAAGTCATAGAAACGTGTAATATGAGGACCATGTGGAGACATGGAAAGTATTTATGACAATAAAGCAAAAAAAAAAAAAATCGAGCCACAAAATCATCTTTGCAGTATCCTGGAAAATATAAGAAAATATGTGTGCACCTGGCAAAGGACTAGAAAGGATCGTGCCAGAATGAAAGCGCTTGTTCTGGGGAATGGGAGCACTAAGCCTATCTTCAATGTCACCGCATTATGCTGTTAAAGCAAGGTCTGGGAATGCTAGAAAACACCCGTGTACATACAAGGTTGGACATAAAAGGCCACCCCAGTAACCTACAGAGAGCTGTACACAGAAGCCTGCAGCACTAAGCATCCTTACCAAGGATGTGGATCAGAGTTTCAGAGTAAATTCCTCAGGTCTAAAGAGAAGCTAAGGCTTGCCTGCTTGCAGAGTCCCCTGGAGACAGACGCAGAATCACAGCTACAAGATAAATCAGAACTGTGGTTGGTAGAAATGGTCTTGCTCAACACAATCATTTGGAAAGAAAAAGCCAGAGAGAAAAATCACTTCTCTCCAGCTCAGGGGGTTCCCTGAACATAGGAAGGGCTCAGAGAGTCTCTAAATATGATTATCAACAGGCTTATTTAATTTGACTACAGTCAACATCTATGCATCTATTTTGTACAGAGCCTGTGATATATGCTAAGCATGTGAGCCCATAGAATAATTTTGATACCAACAAGCTAATTTGCAAACGAGCATAGAACTAACATCTCTCATAATGCACATGAGCCAATTGAATTTTGACAAGGATGTCAACACAACTCAACAGGGGAAATAATAATCTTTTCAGTACATGATACTGAGACAACTGGATGAATGGGACCCCTACCTCACACCATATGCAAATGTCTTAAACTGAATCAGAGCAGTGAGTTAAACAGCTAAAACAACAGAAGTTTTAGAATAAAACATAGATGTAAATCTTTATGACCTTGTATTAGGCGACAATTTCTTAACTATGATATTAAAAGGCAAGAGAAAACATTGGACTCATTCAAAATTAAAAGCATTTGTGCTTTGAAAAGTACTATCAAGAAAACAAAAAGTGACCTACAGAATGGGCAACAATACTTGCAAATAACATGCCTGACAAGAGTATCTAGAATGTATAAGAAACTTTTACAATGCAACAATAAAAAGACAAATAAACTAATGTAAAATCAGAAAAGAATGTGAGTAGACATCTATCGAAGGAAAATACAAAGTGGCCAAGAAACATAGGAAAAGATGCTCAACATCATTAAGCAAACACAACTCAAAACCACAGTGAGGTGCAGCTTCACATCAACCAGGATGGTTATAATGTTTTAGAAAGACAAGCAGTGGGGCTGGGGATTTAGCTCAGTGGTTCTGCTGCCTGCCTCGCAAGGACAAGGACCCGAGTTCGATCCCTGATACCAAAAAAAAAATAAAATAATTTAAAAAAAGACAAGCAATGGAAAATGTTGGTGAGGATGAAAAGAAACTGAGCTCTTCATACATTCCTGATGGAAACTGAAAATGGTGTGGCCATTGTGGAAAAAATACTTGGCCGTTTCTCCAAATATGAATCACAAAATTAGCGTCTCATCAGGATACTGCACCCAAGACAATTGAAAACATATGTCCACACAAAGCTTGTACATGAATATTCATAGCAGCATCATTCCTAAAAAAAAAAAAAAAAGAAAGAAAGAAAGAAAAGAAAACAACCCAAATGTCCATCAATTGCTGAATCAATACACAAAATATGGTATATCCATGCAATGGGACATTATTCAGCCATTAAAAGGCCTGAAGTACTGATTCATGCTATAAGTAAGACACAAAAGGCCATATACTACATGATTCCATTTACTATAAAATGTCCAGAATGGGCAAATCCATAGAGACATCAAATAGATTAGTGGGTGCTAGGGGCTGAGAAGGAGGAGGAATAAGAAACTGAAAAGTACAGAGGTTTTTTTTTGGGAAGGTGAAAATATTCTGGAATTATATAGTAATAGGGGTGGTACCACTTTGTGATTTACTAAAACCAACTGAATTATGCATACTGTAAAAGGATAATTCTATGATATGTGAATTTTACCTCGATGTTATTCACTTGTTCAGGTGTGTATATGTGTGTATTTGTGTGTGCTTGCATGTTACATACATGTGAAGGCTTCTGCACACTGTAAAGCAGCACCCCCAGTGCAATGGCTGCAGCAGGAGTGAAGGGACATGGTGTTGCATGCAAGTCCTAGATGCTGCCTGCCTTATTCCCAAGACCCCTTTCAGCCTTCACTGCAACAGCTTACCAAGATGCACTGGCTGGCGGCTGCCCCAGGACCCAGGATCCTACATAGGCTTTCTAAGGGAGCTGGGACCCATGAGTTTTGGGTCTGTTGAGCCCTTTTAGGATGAATGGATGGAGAAATGACAAACCTGCCTGGAAATCTGACACAGCCTGGGAAGCCAAAGGTATTGAGTCAGAAAGCACAGGGCTTGGGCTGGGATTTCAGCAGAGATCTCTGACACATGCTCACTTTCTTCCCCATTTCTTGTATCAGATTGGGTCTAACTGTGCCTCGATATCCTGAGGAGAGGGTCTGCACCTGGTTCTGTGGCTATGTGATAGCAATCACAGCAGGCTACT
This sequence comes from Fukomys damarensis, assembly GCF_012274545.1. Classification (NCBI taxonomy): domain Eukaryota; kingdom Metazoa; phylum Chordata; class Mammalia; order Rodentia; family Bathyergidae; genus Fukomys; species Fukomys damarensis. The sequence continues at coordinate 6,709,088 of NW_022900935.1, forward strand.
TCCTGCTAGAAAAGAGGCCCTATTTCCCAGCATAGGCCTGCTGTGTGACTGGTTTGGGGACACAGGAGCTGGGTCTGGTTTCACGCTGCATCCAAGCCATGCGTACAGCTCCACCCCACTGAACCCCAGATCCATGGGGTTCCCTGGATCCCACTCAGGTTTCACATTGTACTATTTGCTGTGGTTGCATCCAGAAATCTAATCTGCATTTCAAATCATCCCAAGAGGCTCATGTAACTTTGACCATAGTCTCCTAGACTCTAGCCCAGGGTCCCCCGTGTACAGAGGGTAGCCTGGCTATAGATCACATTAAAATAATCTTCTGGCCAAGCATGGTGACGCATGCCTATAATTCTAGCTCTCCAGGAAGCTGAGGCAGGAGGATCACAAGTTTGAGCCCAGCCCAGACAACTTGGTGACACCCCACCCACTTCAAATAGAGGACCAGGGATGTAGTTCAGAGTGAAGGTCCCGGGTTTGATCCCCTCTACTGGCGTGGGGGAGAGGATCATCTGAGGTAGGAGGCAGAGCCTTTATACCTGTTCTTCTCTCTGACTACAACAGTCCTCCCCATAGTTGCAGACTGGCTCCTTTACTTCGTTTTCTTCTTCAATCAAAGGCAGCATCCTAACAGAATTCTTCTTTAACCACCCTTCTAAAATACAACCTGCGTTACATTCTGTCCCTGTGCTCTGCTTTCTGTTTCCTTCTTTATATGTCTTTTGTCTGTAACCCTTCTGTAAGGATTGGACTGTTTATTCATTGACGTATCCTCAACTCCCAAGAAGGCTGATGCTCAAAACACACGTCTTGAATGAGTGAATGAACGAATGGGCAGATGAGTTCTTTATCTTGTTTAAATCTAACAGCCCCATGAAAAAGACAGATTATGGACTTCATCTTAGATCTGAGAAGTTTAAAGCAAAGCACAGGACAAGAAATTATTCATCCACTTTAATGGTAAGGTGAGCTTGAAAGAGGAACTTGGGGATATCTCAGAACCCTGGAGCCATCACTTCTGTGTTAGAATCATGGTTCAGGCTTATGGAGAAGCAGAGAGCCAAAAGGCCATCCCCAGGGATTTGGCCTGAGGCAGAGCAGGAGATGAGGATGAGCCGGGAGGATGGAACCATGGGAGGGAGGTCAGACACCAGCACACTGAGCTCGCCCAACAGGCCCTGACATTGCCTTCCATCTACGATAGCCATGCCGTTGGCCTGAGATTGCTGTGGGTGCACCAGGGATTATGCTGTGCCCTTCTGGTCCTTGAGCATCTCAGAGTCTCCAGAAATTCTGGAGCATGAAGCCAAAAACCTGTGTCCCAGGCCAGCTTTGCACCATAGAGGGAGAGTGCAAGCGCTGGGGCTCTGAGAGAGGGAATGGAGTACCAAGTGTAAAGTACCTCGCTAACTCTCACCTTGCAGGGCTGGGCTTCGCCTTCACTAGGAGAGGAGAAGAGGCCTGGTGGAAACAGCAGAAACAGCTCCAGGTGTGGAGGTTTTTGCTAAAGTTCCAGTTCCCAGCCCTTAGAAGCTCTGGGAGGAACAAACCCACTAAATCTCCCGAACCTTTATTTTCTCAACCATTTAACCTCATTTAACCTCACGGGGATGCTGTGAGGATTTCAGGGACCTGAGCATTGTCAGCATGATGTGTTACAGTGCTAGATATTGTGTGCCTGTGACAGGTCTAGGCATTCACCTGAATAATCCATGCCTCAGTCTTATCATCTTAAAAGTGGGGCTAATGATAGTACCTCTCACACAGGAGCGTTGTAAACTGTAATACACATAAAGTGCTTGGAACCTTGCCTGGAGCGTGGGAAATTCTTTATAAGGATTAGCTATTATTGTTGTTGCTATTATGAGGACTGTCGTATCAACATCATATCCTATAAATAATAAAATAGCCGCCATGAGATGTTGACACACGTACTCCAGCTTAGGCAATGTCAACGATCCATCCTACAACTAATCTCCATACCGGGGGCCCCTGTCAGGTGGGAATGACTAACTCATCATTTTAGCTCCTTCCCTGAACATCTGAGCCAAAAACCGCTCTTAGTTCTTATACGTAAAAAGCATTGAAGGGGTAAAATATTTTATTGCATTTCCTTGACAAGAAGAGTTTGCTGATTTACATCTCTATGTGAATCAGTCAGGAAAGAGGAAGCTGTGAAATAATTGCCTTAATAAAAGTTACCCACGAGGTGTCCAACCTAGGAATGCCAATGGTCCCAGGAGGAAGGGACAGATGTCTGCACCCACAGGTGGCTTTTAACGATGGGAGAAGGACAGATACATGCCCTGTGCATCCGAGGGTACAGCCAGCACCAGAGCTGGAGCTATAAGGAAGCAGATTGCAGTTCGACATTAAAAAGCACTTTCTACCAAAATAGCTGTCCAGAATGTGACAGCCCAGTTCCGGAGGAAGAAGGGTGCTGCCTGGCACTAGATGCGATCAGGTGGAGAGCAGCTTCTCCTGCAAAGCAGATTAATACATTGGATAAAGGCCTGAATTAGCTTACTTTTAAGGTCTCTTCCATTCTAGGATTCAATGGCTGTCAGCGAATGGATTGCTTGCCTAGGAGAGAAGGAAGTCAGTCTAGCCTGAATCTCAGACCATAATAGTATGCATAGAAAGCCAGAGGTGCTCAGTAGCTGCCTTTGGCCACCTCCATCACAGCAGTCAAAGAACTAAGAACACTTCTTTCCTCCCGCTTCCGTTTTTGGGCGCATAGCCTTGTGTCTTTCCCACGGGAAGCCTTCTATAACCAGCACACTCCACACACCCACTGCTCTATGAGAATGAGGCTAGCAGAGAGAGCTATGCTTATGTCACTCAGCTTAGCTGGTCACAACTTTTTCATCCCACAAATACTTACTGAGCATCTGTTTTCTTTCAGGTACTGTGCTGGGTGCTGGTGATACAGAACAAGTCAGGTGAGATATTTAATGTCTTTGACCTCAGGAAACCTATAGAATGATGTGACAGTCATACAAGTCAATTTAGCCCAGTGTAATAGTGGCAGATCAAAGGAGCTCTGAGAAGAGGCATTCAGCCTACACTGGAAAGGCTCCTGGGGCTGAATCTCAAAGGTCTTACAAGAGTTAGGCAGACCAGTGCTGCACAGTGGCGTTTTCTGCAATGTTTGAGATGTCTATTCATCTACCATTATGGTAGCTGGTAGCCATATGTGTATACTGAAATGTGACTAAAGTGACTTGAGAAACTGAGTTTTTATTTTATTTAAATTAAAATGTGGCTGTATTTGGATGACACAGTAGGCAGAGTGAGGTAAGGCTGTTCTAGGCAAAGAACGGAGTACAGAAGTTTGCAAAGTGTGGTGCTTCGAGGGCATAAGAAGGCAGACTGTGAGGGCCCAGAGGAAGGATATGTGGGCCAAGGTGGGAGATGCTTCAGAATGGGCAATGGCAGCCTCTTAAAAGGTCTTGTGTGCTAAGCTACAGAAGTTGTGCTTCACTGATCCTGAAAATACAAAGATTCTAAGCAGAGGATGATGACGTTAGATAGGGCTTACGTCTTAGGAATATCAGTCCCGCAACAGTATTGGGTCATAGAACCAGTTAGGAGACCAACTGAGCTGTTGAATTGCTGGACGCCTGAGCTAGACAGGGGCCAGCAGGAAAGAAGAGGACTAGGGCTCAGCTCTGAGAGGTTTAGAGCTTTTACTAGAGTGCACTTGCTGGAGGGCAGAGCCACGTGAGATGTGACCCCCTGCTCCCAGTTGCAGGCCTAGATGGCAGGGGGATGGCATAACATGGCTTTCAAAGGAAGAGGGGTTATGGGCAAGGCCACTTGGCAAAATGGAGCGGGTCAACGGAAGGGGCCAAGAAAGGACACTCAGAGAAAGATATAGGATGAACCGAGAGAACCAGTCAGCAAAGGATATGGAAAAGAGAATCCGAGAGGCAAAAAGAAATCTAGAAGAGGAATTGTCTCAGAAATGAAGGGAGAAGCCAGGGAGGAGCAGTCTAGATTGTCAAACGCCCTGTGAGCAGGAAAAGGGCAACAGTGAATTTGGCAACCGAGAGGAACCGAGACAAACACTGTAGAGGCTGCGGGACTTGATAGCTCTCTGAATTTGCAGTTCAGACCTTTTTCCCTCCACGATATCCCGGAGGCCCTTTGGCTTTTAAGTTTAAAACATTTTGGAATTGCAGATGCCTCTAATAATCTAATGAAAGTTATGCCTCCTCTCTCCAGAAAAATTCACCCACAAATAAAATGATGTATTTCATCTCAAGGACCCTCTAAAGCTCAACCGTGGGCCCTTTGGTTAGAAAAAAAAGCCTTTGCTCTAGCCTGGTTCATTCACATTTCCGGACTTATTGTCCTGTTGCCTGTCAATCAACTCTGGACCAGTATACAAATTAGCATCTCAAAAGCCCACCTGGGAGGCCTCTGCTTTGAGATGTGAAACCAGCGTTTCCCAGGGCCCTCAGTCTCCAGTACAAAGGGGTCAGAGAAGCAGTTTCAAAACTGGGGGAGCTACTTGCCCTCCCACGGAAGGCTGGGGGCTAATGGAGATCTTACTCCGCAGCATCTGAGGTCAGGTGGCCCGGGGCCAGCGTGTCCCTTTCCCTTTCCCCTGGAAGTCTTGGCTTACAGATCCCCACCCCCACCTCCAGAGCTTAGACACCACTGGAAGGAACTGAGTTAGTGACGTTTCACAGTTGCACCGCCTCTTCCCAGGTTAGGGGTGGCCCCCGCCCCCTAGAATATTTATTCCAAAAGAGGAAATGTAAAAGCACTGTGGATTTTCAAGAGAAAAAGATGGGGGGTGGGTTTGTAGGTACAGAGTAAAGTTGCCAAACCCGCACAGTACTTCGGTGACTACAACTAACAATCATAACAGCCTCCACTACTTTCTTTTTAACATAACAATTGTAAATATTTAAGATGTACACCATGATGTTTTGACATGCATATACATAGTGGAATAAGTACTACAGTCAAGCAAATTAACACATCCATCTCACATAGTTAACCTTTTTTCTTTCTTTTTTAGGGGGTATGGTAAGAACATCTGAAATCTACTGTTAGCAAAGTCCCAGTATACAATATAGTATTACTGACTGCAGTCATCGTGCTATACACTAGATCTCTAGACATTCACCCCACATAGCTGCAACTTTGAACCCTAGGACAGCAGCCCCGAGTGTCCCCCCATCTTTCTACCCCTGGTAAGAGTCTGCTAGTGCCTCCCGCCAGAGCTAAAGTGAATGGTTTATGCTTGGCTCGGGTTCCTGAGAGCTCAGGAAAGCCAGCACACTCTCCCACGAATCCACCCCAAACAAGTTCACACGTTAATTCCAGAATGCTATCTGTTACAACCGGCAGCACATCCGACAGCATGGGGATCCCCTGACAGTGCTGACTGCTCAGAGCTGCCGCTGATGAGGGCACCATTGGCCCTTTAGACCTCACAGACAGCCTCTCACGGGCACACACACACACACACACACACACACACACATGCACACACTGTCACAGCCTCCTCCCTCCACTCACTCTGTGCCTGCTGTCAGAAGCTGGGCCGGAATGCGCAATCGCACCTCACCTTGGGAGGCAGTAAGATCTTCCTGGGTTTGAGAACTGCCACAGTGCGGTACGGGAGGTTTCCCAGCCCCCATGCGCACCGTTCACCTCATTCCCGTTTTGCCAGAGCCTTTCCAGAGGCCCACACACAGCCAGTGGAAGGCCCTCGACAGAGCACAACAGAAATCTGGGGCTCTTGTTAGTTTGCTCATAGATCATATATAGGGTCATTCAATATTTGACGGTTTATACAGTTTCTCTTTCTTACTCTTTTTGCTGCTTCTGGGGGCACTGAGAGGGACCCAAAGCTGAAGTTACTGACCCAGTTATGGGGTGGTGGAGGGGAGTTCGGAGAAATCAAATGACTTATTCAAGGTCAGTGTCACAGTAAGTGGCAAGGACGAAACCAAAACCTTGGCTCCCAGTTGCCCTAATTGCAGTCTCAGAGGACCCTTACATTTATTCATAACTTTACTGCACATAAAGCTACACAGAGAACTCCATATAGCTCTTCATCCTGCTCCTTGGATTGATACTAGACTATGTAATTTTTTTCTATTTATTGATTACCATCTTTAGTGTCTTTCCAATACTAAGAATTAAGGAACCGTTATCTTAGAAGCAAATTTGTATTTTAAGGCAATGCTAGTTGGTAAAATGATGTCATATTTTGGCCTCAAGCTTCAGTTCTACTGTTCTGTCCATGCGACTTTGAGCAATTCTCCTCATGTAAAACAAGGGGAAACGTGTAACCGGTGGCCCCTAGAGTCATGAGCCTTAGGCGGATCCCAGCTCCATCCTTTCTTTGCTGTGTGACCTAGGACAAGATCCCTGCCCACTCTGAACCTCAGCTTCCTCACTTGTGGAATGGGGATAGTGCTCATCGTGTATCAGTCACAGCAAAATGCCACGGACTAGGTGACCGAAACAGCAGAATTTTATTATCGTCTCACAGTTCTGGAGGCTGGTAGCTCAAAGAGTCAGCAGGTTTGGTTTCTTCTGAGGTCCCTCTCCTTGGCCTGCCGGGACTGATTTCTTGCTGTGTCCTCATGTGGTCCCCTTTGTACAAATACATTCCAGGTGTTCCCTGCTGGGTCCAAACTTCACCTCCTTATAAGAACTGATTCGATTAGAGCCTATCTTGAAGGCCTTATTTTAACTGTCACCTCTTTTAGGGCCTTGTTTACAAATACAGCTACATTCTGAGCCATGAAACATGAGAGCTTCAACATAGAGTTTTGGGAGAACAAAATCCAGCTCAGGACAGGCTCTGAGGACCAGATGAAATAGTCTATCTAAGGCACATAGCACAGTGGCTTTTAAATAGGGCTCCAGCCTATATTGATGAAGTGATGACTTCAGGGTTTTTATCTATAAGCTGACGATAATAATGCCTCCTTTGGGGGATTATTATGACCATGGGTGCAAAAGTGCTCTATAACCTCTTAGCTGAGTATAATAGTAGGAACAGCAGGCACTGACAAGGTGGGCTGAACTACCTGGTCACTGGATCTGAGAATAATTAGGTGACTGTGAGTTGACCCCAGGGGTGTCCTTGATGGGCCATATCTCTCCCCAGGCCATAAGGGAAGAGTTTGGGATGACCATCGTTGTGTCCTGGGAGAGCAGTGTGGCTCTCCATGGGAAGAAATAAGGTGCTGCTGTCCATACAGAGATCCAGTACCTGAAGTTCTGTGGTGAACTGACAGCTAGAAGTTGCTTAGACTACAATGAAGCCACAGCGAGTTCAGAAAGGGTCCTCCCTGCTCTCCTGAGACTGAAGGATTATTAGGTTAAAACGCAGGAAATTGCCGGTATTCAAAGGTTTTTGATCTGCAAAAACAGTAATTTCACATTCAATCCAAAATTAACCTCTACTTTGTGAATTTACGTATCCCGATCATTTTATGATGATCCATTCATTGGTTCAGTCTTTCATTCCACAGATAGTTATTGTGGTCTGTTGTGCTTGGAGTTAAGCATTTCACATTTCTACTCCTCTTGTTCCCGAATCAGTTGAAGGAGACGCAGAGTCACACATGGAAAAGGAGAAGTTGGCTTTGCTACAGATGAGACTGGCTGCGGAGTGCATGGCTTGGTCACAGGGTGACAATGGCCTTCCTAATGTTGCATCTCACCCCAGGATGGGCAAACAACCCACCCAATCACAAGGAGGACAGGAAAACCTTGCCCTGGCTTTCCTGCTAGGGCTCTCCAGGCACTGAATCTCTGCTGAAGCACACCCCAAACACAGGGGACAGAGGCTGAACTGTAAGTCCCACTTCTCTGCCTAACTCAGAGGGGTGGAGGAGCAGCAGGATGGCCAGTTCAGAGCAAGAATGCCGTATGCCATTCTTCCACATGGAAACCAAGCCAGAGGAAAGGAGACCTTCTTATCCAGAGAGTAGCGTAACCAACCGGCCTAACAAAAATATCCCACTTACGATAGGCCTGTGTGCGGGGAACTTCATTAAAGGCTTTGGGCTAATAGAAATGAACTTACATCCCAGCAAAGTTAATGAATTACAACTAGCTATTAGAAGTCTTTTTCTTACCAGGCTGCCATATAACTCCGTTGTCCCTTGTTTCTTTCTGTCGCCTCCCTCTCATTTCTGTCCTATACTTCTGAGGCACATCCACATTCCTCTATTTTATTATATCGAACACTCTGATTCTTTTCAGACCCTTCCTCCTACTTTCTGTTTAGACATTTCTTTGTGTATTTCTCCTACCGTCAGAAAATATATCTCATGTTAGAAAAATTTAACGTAAGTATATAATTTTTCTAAATCCTAAGAATCTCAGACCTCATTACCCCATTTCCTACCACAAAATAGAACCAAAAACTAAATCTCAATTATACTACCATTTGACAGATGTAGAATTTCCTCCAAAATGTCTTTTCCTAAATACAATTATTCTAAGCACTAACTCCAGTGAAGCTTAATGCTAAGAAACAATAGTAGCAATCTCTGCTCTCTAAAACTAGTGTTAATACATTAAATTTGTCATATGTAAATCAATTTCAGATGGAATCACTGATTTTCATTACCCTTCTTTGCCTCGAATTAAGAAAAATTGAGGGAAAATTAAGAAATTAAGAGAAGGGCTGGGGATTTAGCTCAGTAGTTCTGTTGCTTGCATCGCAAATGCAAGGTCCCGAGTTCAATCCTCAGTACCAAAAAAAAAAAAAAAAAAAAAAAAAAAAAAAGAAATTAAGAGAAATCACCAAATAGATCTTTTGAATTAAAGAAAGGGATCCTTTCTAGTAATTGGCTCTCAGGAATTTTGGCTTTTTCCCAAAGATTAATCATACACATGACAAATCTGAAGAGAAACGTAAACCTAAGAAAAACTACACTTTGATACAATTCTAAAAGAATATTTCAAACGTGGGACCAATAAAGTTTCTACTAGCTAATCCATGCTGATCCTAAGTGTCAGGGTAATAATACGTGGAACTGAGAGAGATGGAAACAGTCAGGGCTACCCTCTTGCTGAGAACTAGAACCCAGGTCTCAACTCCCTGCCCTGGGCCTTTCTCTTCTTATGCCGGTTCTCCAGGTGTATTTTATTATCATTATTAACATCATTATTATTATTAGTAGTAGTAGTGGTACTCGTAGTAGTAGTAGTATTGGGGATTGAACTTGGGCCCTTGATACCCTCTTGGAGAACTAGAACCCAGGTCTCAACTCCCTGCCCTGGGCCTTTCTCTTCTTATGCTGGTTCTCCAGGTGTATTTTATTATCATTATTATCATCATTAGTAGTAGTAGTAGTAGTAGTGGTACTCGTAGTAGTAGTATTAGGGATTGAACTTGGGCCCTTGTGCTTGTGAGGCAGGCTAAACCCCCAGCTCATCTAGGGGGTATACGGTTCTCCAGGTGTATTTTATTATCATTATTAACATCATTATTATTATTAGTAGTAGTAGTGGTACTCGTAGTAGTAGTAGTATTGGGGATTGAACTTGGGCCCTTGTGCTTGTGAGGCAGGCTAAACCCCCAGCTCATCTAGGGGGTATTTTAAAAACCATTGAAATCTCAGAACACAAGCTGGGATTTTTCATCTTCCTTCATGACCTATGCAAGTGAAACGGTACTCAGTGTAATGAAAGGACACTAAGAAACAAAACAAAATGCTTAGAGCAGATGGATTTAGACTCTTGATGATCCTCTCACCTTTCCAAGATGTGACTTACTTTCCCTACTTGAGTCTTCCCCATCTGCACTTGGCTGCTGCACGAAGCATCTCTGCTAGGACAGCTTCCTGCCTCCTTCCTGGGTAACCTCCCAGCAGGCCTCTAGCCCCTCCTCTCCTGTGCACCAGTCCACTGATGCCTGCCCTGGGGCAGCATGGTTTATACTTCTCAAGTGAGCTATTCACACAAGCTTATGAAGAAGAGCACTTCCAGCTTCCTTACAGATGCTCTTGGATAAGGCTGGGCTATTTCTGATTCTTACACTGGAGATAACACTCATAATGACTTACTGGAACATGCACCAAAAAAAGGAAGAAAAAGGTATGCGTGACACACGCTTCTTTAGTTGTCTTAATAGATGTCCTTAAGGTTCACTTTAACTTGTTCTATGAGCTCGATCATTTATTTGGCACCAGAAATAAACAGTGGAAATGGAACCCGATGAACATCCTATCCTGCTGACTAAATTAAACACCACCGATCCAATGGGTCTCATTCAGCTTTGGAATCAGGGTCAAGAGTCATCCTTTTCATGACAGAGGAGGGGAAAAATAAAGGCAGAGTGATAAGGGTCATTCTTCCCCACAGAGTAGAAGCAGAAATGCTTGTGCTGAAGCCTCAGGGTTCTGGTCCCGATCCGATCCTCTGCCCTGGGCCTTTCTCTTCTTATTACTGTGCTCCAGGTGTATTTTATTATCATTATTATCATCATCATTATTAGTAGTAGTAGTAGTGGTACTCGTAGTAGTAGTATTGGGGATTGAACTTGGGCCCTTGTGCTTGTGAGGCAGGCTAAACCCCCAGCTCATCAACAAGGAGAATTCATATCCCCACCTGGTGTCCCCAGTACTGGCTCTGCTGTGATCACAACTTGAGCAGGAGGGGTAGAGGGGTGAAGAAGGATGCCACAGATAGTTGTCAAGGGATAGGGAGTTATGCTTTGGGGACAAACACCTTCACTTTGCTGAGGTATAAACTTAACAGCGGGGAAACCATTATTTCAGTGACAAAGCTTTGTTCAATTGACATTATCTCTTAATTGTCTGCATAAGAATACATTTGTCAAGTTTCATAAGATGGGATTGATAACAATAAACCTGCATTTCTGCACAATATTTGAATTCTGCAGGCAGAAGCAGTGTAACACACAAGAGAAGAACCGTAGGCGGCTCTGCGTATATCTCGGCAGCCCCTGGGGGTGTGTGGATTCCCACTCTGTGTCTTTACAGAGCTTGTGACCCGGTCAGCCAAACTGGGCCACCAGGCTGTGTCAGGGCTCTGGGACTACAAGTTTCCATAGGCTAAGACAGGATTCCTTCAGCATCTGGGCCCGCATGCTCCATATCTTGGGAAGACACCCTGAATGACCACCACCATCATCACAGTCTGGCTCCCCTGCCATGTGTGTTACCCTCCCGAGTGTGGGTGACAATCATGGGGTATTTAACTTTAAGCCACCTCCAGACACAATTAGTGGACACTAAAGTACCAGGACCCAAGTTCCATACTTTTGCCCATGTACGGGATAATCCCAGCTCATGTGTGTGTGTGTGTGTGTGTGTGTGTGTGCACTACTTGGGAGTGCAAAACCTCTACACTGAGCTATATCCCCAGACTTTAAAAAAACATCTTTTATTTTGAGACCAAGTTTTCCTAAGTCAATAAATTACCCAGGCTGGGCTCAAACTTGAGAGCCTTCTGCCTAGGCCTCTTAGAGTGGTGGGGTCACAGGAATGTGCCACCACACCTGGCCCACATCTTCCTTAATCAGCCACAGAGACTTCCTATTTATGTCACCAAGGCAGCATTTCTTGTAATCTGTTTGCCAGGGCAAGATTCATCTGTGCCCAGCAACAGGGTCATGCTTCTGGGCCTGGATGATCTGACCTCTGCATAAACTCAGCTCCTTCTAGAACTCCTTATGGGGTTTGGGAACATTTTGTTCTGTCAGGGAATTTGTATTCTTCAAGGGACTGGGCCATGTAATACTTCAGAATCTCCACTCAAAGGTACTTGAGCTCACTGTACTCTAGCAGTCTGCTCTGATATGATTACGTGCAGAGAGTATCTTCCCAGGACCCTTGCCATCGGGAGTAAAGGGCAAGACTCGGGGGAACACTGGCAGTGAAAAGAGACTGGGCAGGCACAGCAGGTAGAACTTGCCTGTGTGCCTTTGCCTGCTGCCCTCCGTGACGCGGTCAGAGTACTTCCTAGGAGAACAAGAAACTGACCGGAGCCAGTTGTTGCAGCCATAGCCTCCACCTGGTTTACACCTTCTTGTGTCCACATCCTGGGGTAGTTGCCTGCCACATTCACTCCAGGTTTCCCACATGATTTGCTTGGACCAAAGCAACAGTAAGAGAAGCGTGCCCAGGCCATCGTGCTGGCCGACAGACACACAGTCCATTCTCTCTGGCCAATCCTTTGTTGAAGCCCTAGGTAAGGGTCCAGCATGGCATCAAGAAGGCTGTCCTAGACCATTTAGATAGCCTGCCTGCTGTCTGCTGTTGTGTGAGTGAGCTCAGTCTGGATCAGCTGAGAGCCCAGACCAGACCAGACCAGTCTATGGTTTGCTTTGTACTGATAAATAATAATGAATACACTATCTGGGCAAATTCAGATTAGGGCTCCTAAGTATGACTGTCAATTTTATGTGTCCACTTGACTGGGCCACAGGGTGCCCAGACATTTGAAAAACATTCTGAGTGATTCTGGATGAGATTAACATTTGAATTGGGAGATGACACAAAGCAGATGGCCCTCCCTTATGAGAGTGGGCCTTGTCCCATCAACGGAAGGCCTGAAGAGAACACAAAGGCTGAGGGACCTTCTGCTGCCTCATTGCTTGAACCAGGACATCAGTCTTTTCTTGCCATGGGCTACACTGCTAGCTCTCCTAGTTCTCAAGCCTGTAGACTTCAACTGGAGATGCAGTTGGCTTTCCAACGTCACCAGCCTGCTGACTGCAGATCTTGGGACCTAGCCTCCATAACTGTACAAATCAATGTCTTATAATCAATGACTTTGCATAAACGGTTTATTACAATAAATGGAAGGCATCTTCTTATACAAGTGATAGATAAGTATATAAAATACATTAGTTCTGTTTTTCTGAAGAATGCAGAGGAACATTCAAGGTTTCCCTGGCCTCCTCTGCTCAGGAATGGACCCCTGGCTCTCTGTAGCATGCACAATTCTCTCCTCCCCTGAGAGGGCCGGGACAGTCTGAAGGTGGGTCTTGTACCTTCCAGGCTCATTTGTTCTCATTGCAACTAGCAGTGACTTCCTCCTCCCCAGTGCCACCCATTAAGTCCCTCTGTTCCTTCTCCATGGTGGGAACATAGCTGTCACCCACAGAATGCAGTTTGTGGGCTGTGGAGGCAAGAGGGGGAAAGAAGCAGGCTCAATCTGATTTATATATATTACACCGGGGCCATTCTTTTTCCTGAATCCAAACTAAATGAATAGACTCACCCATTCCTGAGTTTTAATGGAGCTAATTATCTGATTGCAGGGTCCCAACTCTGGGACTGCTTCCATTCTGGCTAGTGTTAGATTGCATTACTATTTTCATTTGTTTTCATTATTATTAGCTTTTAGCAATGAAATGGAGTTAAAATTATTACAGTTTGTAACATGCTTTTTGTACTAATAATTCAAGTACTTTTGAGTAGGAGCTGAGAGCATTAATTTGTCAATCACTCCTGCTTTGTATCTAGTCCCACTTTAAATAGACTAAACAAAAGAAATGAACACTATATATTTCCCCGAGGGATAGAACTTGTAAACATTCAGATACGTTAGGCTTTCATGAAATTATAAAGCGTAATTCCAAGGTATATTGCACAAATAATAGGGTATTTCAAAATCAGTGCAGCTGACACACAAAAGCTTCAACTCTGGTTCAGCTAATAACATGGGGCAGCCATCTGTACTCAGTCTACTAACCTAGTCAGGAACCAAGGTGAAGGTGAATGAATGCAAACATTTTTGGAGGTTGGGCAGAAAGTCCCCAAGAAGGTCTGAGTCAGGGACCTACGCGTTAAGGAAAATTAGAGCCTTTTCCAGCTCTCACACCCACTTATTTGGAAGCAGCTTTGCAAAAACAACAACAAAATGGGGTAGCCCGAACTACCACTAAGAAATGCCACATTAATTCTCCCAGGGATGTTTACAACAAAGAGAAAAGGAAACCAGCTCCAGAGCTGGAAATAAATGTAGTGTTGTAACGGCATGTAAATGGGGCGCAACCTCTTTACTAAACATGGTAAAAAAAAAAAAAAAAAAAAAAGATCAGCTTGTATCAATGGAAAGCTGAGGTCACAGGATGCTTTTTAATAAAGAAATGCTGTATTATTACTTTAAAATACATATAGCACTCAATCGGATTAGCACAACATTAGTGCTCCAGGATAAATGAATAGAAATGATTTGCAATTATCAAAACCATTGCCTCATGTAACTCGGTCTTTGGGTAGTCTTGAAAACCATATTTTCTTAAGTAGGTTAAGCATGCTCTCTATCTGAAAATCTTGTGTATCTTTGTTTCTCAAATCCTTCTCTTTTTTCCCTAATGCACATCTATAATTCATTTCCATTGTTAAAAGCTGTGGGTTCTGGCTTAGAAAGGCCCCCGCAGAATAGGGAGTAGAGTAAGCCCATTCTGGTCCCAGAATTGCTTGGAAAAAAACAAAACAAAACAAAACAGCACCGGGGGACAGCAGAAAAGTCTGTTCTGCAGGTTTGTCTCCTAATTGTTCTTATGTTCGTTTTTCATCCCGCCTTGAGAAAATCTAGAATGTTAAACTTGGCCGTGAATGTGAAATGCCTCCAAGAAAACACAGGAGTTGGTATGTTACTGGGTCTCACTCCTGCTGCACAAGATTGTGATTTTGATAATCTCATATTTCTGACTAGAATACATTTGTCATTAGTAAGAGGCTGCACTGCACCTGTTCACTAAGTCAAGGGGAGTTTTCAAGTTTGGATTTTCCTTGGTGAAAGAGGCCTTGGAAACGGACCAATTGGCTAATGCCACTGCCGCTGCAACCCCGCCACGTGCCCTGCCCCCCAACCCCAACCTCTAGGGCTGCTCAAAAAATAGCTTTTGACTGTGGCCTTTAACAATATGATAATTTATTTAAAACAGATACAGTCCTGAAAGTGACCCACTTAAAATTATTAAAGAGATACTGTGTTTATTTTTGCTGTCCATAAAACAGAAAATGGTTTATGAATATGCAAACTGATCTGATGTAATTAGCATGATTGGCTCCTACTGCACTCGGGTTTATGTGGTTAGAAGAGGAGATGCAGGAACTAATGAGGTCATGTTAATGTGCCTGTGAAGAGAGCTTCCGCTGTCAGAACAACGGAGGCAGATGTCTGGGAGAGAATCTTTTCTTTCCCACAAAATCACCGAAAGTGGGCACGCAGAGGGTGAGCTCCTGCCTGAGTGCTGGGGAACCACCAGGTCCGGGAGCCACTTTGCCTCCTGCATGTGAGGAGTCGAGATGAGAAATAAAAATCTACGTCCATACGGAACAATGATTAATGTGGTATTTAATTATCTAGAAAGTCTTCAACAAGTGCTAATAACTGAAACTCCTCTGGCAGTCAGCACATGCCACACAGTCCCATTAGACATGCTAACGCCCTATCCCCTGGCCCTTCTTAATTAAAATAAGAGGCAAAAATGTTAATTGTGCACCGACCACCTCTGGGGATTAATCTGCCCTGATCATTGGCCCTGAGAGCCGAGGAAGCAGGTTGCTCATCCAGAGCCTCAACAGTGGCACAAAGGCATCCCCTCCCGGAGCGCTGGGACCCCTGCCCGTACACATTCAGGCCCCTGCTGGGGAAGAGGGGGGTGGAGGCCACCAAGGAGTGGGCAGGATGCTTTTTAATCAGAATGCTGGAAGGCGTGCTGCAGAAGGCTTTTTCCATATTGAACGGGACATGGAGACCGTCACTGAGCTTTTCCTTCTACATCTCTTCTAAAGCATAAACATGTGAACTCGAAAACCTTCTTTTCAATTTCTGCCAGCTCCTCTATTGGTCTAAAAATACACTTCTCCTCTTTGTACCCCCTCCCTCCAAAACACACACATACACACACACACACACACACATTTTGCAACAGAAACAAAGAATATCTTGAGAGCTCAAATGTAAAAAGGAGGGGACCGGTTGAAGGTGAAAAATGAGGATTTGGTGCTAAGCAAAGACTCAACTAAGTTCAATGTACAGGGACCCACTAGGAAGACATTGAATTTACTTATTCTGAAGACGCTTAAACTCAAACAAAATGAAAAGGAAGTTCTCCCACCTGCACCTGGCGGTAACTAATGCATTTGTGTAGAAGCAGCTTGTGAAGGCCTCTCCAGCTACAGGAGTTCACAGGGAAATATTTGAGTTTCTACTATGTGTCAGGCACTTTTCCAGGTCCTACGAAATACAAATGTTTATTCCCATTATTCAGAGGGACAAACTGAGGCTTAGGGAGGGTAAATAATTTGTTTGTAGCTATGAGCTGCTTTAAGGGTAGGATCCAAATTTAGGACTGTTTTATGTATTAATAATCAGTGCTCTTTCACTACTGGATTTTTGATGTGGGACAAAAGGAAGGAAACGTGTGAGTCCCACCTGCAACACACCTTAAGTTTGGCTTGTTTAAAGAATAACATTTAGCCAAAAGTGTTTTCTCAACCTCGAAACCTGGTAGGAACTTGATGGTGGAAAATGGCAGTATATCTTGCCAAGTAACCCCAAGAAAAGAAATTAAAGAGAAAAATGGAAACTGGGTCTTCTTCATCCTGGCTTCCCAACATGCCTGACCCTTGTACCTTACATATCGGTAGCACAGAACTCACTTGCCACTTCCCCAAAATGTCACAGAGGATGTACTTTCACCCCTCTGCCCTTGCTATCTACCCCTCTGCCTGGATTTCCTTGATGTAACCAACATGATCGGCTCCTTTTGCACCCTGGGTTTGGTGGTTAGAAGAGGCTATTCAGGAATTGTCCCCACTTCTCGGTGGCAATTGGCTTCAACCTTCAAGGCTGAACCCGAGCTTCCCTTTTTGTGTAGGATTATACTCCTACAGAAGCAGGCACATTGGATGTTTCTCTGTTTTGTACAGTATACTTAGCACTCTAGATTATGACCACTGAACTGTGTGTTTTCTGTGAAGAGGGACATGAATGTGTATCTACAGCACTTAGTGCAAGGTACAGAGTAGGTGTTTCAGAAATACTTGTTCAATGAGTGAAGTAAGTGGATAGAGGGAGAAATAAAATTTGTGAGAGTGTGATCCTTTTCTTCATGATCTTTGCAAATTCGGAGGAATGCCCATGAGATCATTTCTTTCCTTTGCTTGCAGAGAGCCCTAGACCCGGGCAAGGTTCAGGTCTCATTCATGAAAGCAAGAGGTGTGACTATTCCGGTGTCAGAAGTCTCTATCTTCACGCCAAGTCTTGGTCCAGAGTCTCAGCTTTCATCCTGATGACATAGCATCATGTAACTCTCTCTCATAAATATTAATCACAGTTGTCATTTTATATCAAGCCAGGTAATTCTTTGATTGATAGCTAGTAGCCACTTCCCCCAGTGGCCTATCAGAGCCACAGGGAAGGTTTGGTTTGTCAGGTTTTTAAATTTTTAAATTTTTATTTTTTGGTACCAGGGATTGAACTCAGGCCCTTGAGCTTGCGAGGCAGGCGGCGGAACCACAGAGCCACATCTCCAGCCCATCATTTGTCAGGTTTCACCTTCCATCACCATTGTATATCCCACACTTAACCGTATGCCTGACGCACAGTAGGTTCTCCATAAATATCTGCCGAAGGAATAAATGTGTGACTAAGTGGTTTGATTTCAGCCAAGCTACTTCTTCCGAGGCTCGCTCTTTCTGTCTCTGCAGCAGAGCTCCTTTTCAGTTCTGCCATCTGTGATGCTGTTACAGCCCAGAGCTCAAGCACTCCTGCGGGTGAACGCATTAAGTCTCCAGAAGACCCAGGTCAAAATTCAAACCTGTTCCCCAAGCGAGAGTCCACTAATAGCAGGGGAAACGATGCGTGCAGATTGGCACACAACCATCGAGATGGCCTTGGCAATAGGCAAAGAGGTAGTGTGGCGGTGGAGGGGACGGCAAGTGCAGGTGAGCCCGGGAAGGGTGCAGGAAGAGGGATCTGGTCCAAGTGTGCTGCTGGGGCCCAGAAACCCAAGGGAGGAGGGATGAGTCACAACGGGGCAGGAAGGGGAGCACAGAAATAAGGAGCCTTGATTAGCTTCCCAGAACTGCTATGACTAAGGACCACAAGGCTTAACACAACAGAAATTGTGTTTTCTTCACAGTTCTGCAGGTCTGAAATCCAGACGTTAGGAGGAGCATGCCCCAGCCCGCTGGGAGAGGATCCTTCCTTGCCTTTTCCAGGTGTTCCTTGGCTTGCGGCAGGATGGCTCCAATCTCTGTCTCTGCCTTCACGTGGCCAGCTTCCTCTGCATCCTCTTGTCATCTTCCCTCTGTGATCTGTCTTCCCCTCTTCTTACAAGGACACATATGATATTAGATCAGTGTCCATCCTGCTCCGGGTTGACCTCACTTTATCTTGATGACGTCTGTAAAGACCTTTTTTCCAACTAAGGTCACACTCACAGGTACTGAGGGTTAGGATTTGAACATATTAGCAGCGGTGGTAGAGAGAGGAGATGACACAATTCAACACAATAATCTGCAATCATGCATTAATCATCACTAATAGCAGATTCCTAATTCAGCAAATCTTTGGCCACTACTATATGCCAAGCCTCATACAGGTCTCTATGGAGAAAAATATTAAATGAATCAAACACAAATACCAACTACAGAAAGAGACATCCTCAGTGTGGTATTTAATGTTGTAAGGGTTTGAGGGAAGCAAGATCATGTTCTGTAAGAGAAACTTGGAAAAGCTTCAAAGGCGAGTGTTAGCCAGGTACAGTGGTATGAGCCTGTAATCTCAGTGCTGAGGAGGCTAATGAAAGAGGAACTCAAGTTCAAGTCCAACCTGGGCAACTTAGCAAGACTCGGTCTCGAAATAAAAGATAGAAAGGTCTGGGATAAGTTCGCACCCGGTATACGGCACTCCTGTTTTCAATCTCCAGTACCAAAAGGAAAAAAAAAAAAAAAAAAAGAAAAAAGATTCCTTTTGAGGAAGGATCAGACTTAAACAAGTAATAAACATGGGAAGCAAGCAAAAAGTGGTCCAGGAAAGGGGAACTGCATAAACAAACAGTTCAGTACAGCAGGAAGTGAAGTGATTATATTTTGGTTTTAGCAAAAATCTCAACAAACTGAGGAAGGCATGACCCTGACCCTGCACACCTATACATCCAGCATGAAGTCTGCTCTTCCAAAGGCAGACTCCCCCAAAGCTGCAGAAGATAGACTTTATAATTTATTTTGCCTGTAATACCCTGTGCATCCCTTCCTAAAGCTCTAACTGGTATCACCTGAGCTTATCTGCTCTAATTCTAGGAAGCTGAAGACCTTAGCCTGAGGCTTAGTTGGGAAAGAGTTAGAGTCTAGCACACTCCTCCACATGGCCCAAGGCACTTCTGCTGCTAGTCAAAGATTTCCCTTTGAAGTCTCCTCTTAGAGCCCAAGAAGGATCCTGCTATAGCTGTGGTAAGAGCAACCTCCCGCCAGGTGAGAACCAGCCTACCGCATTTCTTTTATTTAAATGGGCAGCCACAGGCTCTGCTACCAGTCCTGTGTAGACCAAGAGAAAACCAAGTAACTTCCTGGAGAGCAAGCCTTTCCTGGTTCAGGGAGACTCAAAGTGGATCAGATTTGCACAGGTACCTCCTCCCTCCCAACGTCTTTGACATCTTTAAGCCATTTTCCACTATGGGTGAATGAGATCAAATGCAATTAACTTACCTTCTAAAAAACAAGCCAGCTCTATCACATGCAGGAGGTGATGGGCATGGGTGTGGGCGGCTGATTTTGCAGAAGTTACTGTGGAAGTCTTACAGTGCAGTTCTTACTGAGCTGCAAGGATTATAACACACCAACTTGACCAGGCTTGAGAAGGGCGACCCATGCTCCTCCTTTCTCCCACCTTTGGCAGCACACAGCAGGGCTATTGCAACCACCTAAAGGATACAAGAGGCAGGGAAAGAGTTTATTGGTGACTTATCATTCCAATCAGTATTCACTTCATATCAACACAGCCATGTCTCCCACTGGGAAACTCCGGCTAGGGAAGACAGCCATGGAGTAAAATGAAATTATTAGCTCTGCAACTCCATTGTATTCTCTCCCACCTTCCCCTTTCTTCCCTCCCTCAGACTCGATCATCTTCATAGCCCATTGCCTTTAGCTCCAGTTGTAGACTTCCCCTTTTCTCTGTTTGTAAAGCTATTTTGGTATCTATTGATCAAAGACAGGATTTTACATAGGGAACCTAAAAACCGTGGTGGATCTTTCCATTCTGACAGTGTGGTCAGCTTTGCTCTTTGTTCTGAATGGTGTAAACTAAGGGAGGAAAGATGATTAGAAAACAAAGCAAGGGATGGAGAAGCATGCGCTAGTGTAGTTGCGAAGCCCTCACAAGCCAGGAGAGGGACTCGTTTTTACTGCATAGATTTGGATACACAGCCAGCCACAGACTCAGGACACATCCCTTCAGCAGCGTTAACCGAGTCCTCATTGTATGCCAGTCGCCTTAAAAACCATACACTTTCCAATTTATGAGCTCCTTTCACATCTCTTGTTTCTTCTGGTTCTCACAACTGTATACAAGGTGCCTGTGACTGTAGTAACTTCACTCTTGCTGAAATTGAAGCCCAGAGAGAGTGTAAGGGGCAGCCAGGCAGGAGCCGTATTCTGAGTGCTGGTCCACATCTCTTTTTCTTGTGTCGGCTGGTATTTAAGATGTTAAGTAAGGCAGTCCTCAAAGCCTAGCACATCCCACCAGGCTCTGTAATCTTGAACAATCACTGCTCTTTGAGAAGGCTGGAGAGAATCTGCAGGACATTGACAATAAGTTTGTTCTGAGGAAAGGAAGAATAGAAAACAGATGGAAATGATTCCTATTTAGCATGTTCAGAAGGTTCAGAAGTAGAAAAATCCAAATCCATGGTCACTGTGGGGACAGAGCAAACAGCCACCCTTAGCCAGTCCAAGACACTTAAATTAGGGGTTCCCTTTGACGCTTGGATAAACCCATTTAGAGACAATAGTGAATTTGTTAACTTATGCAGTGGAGGGAACTTTTATGATTCTTCTTCAGTGGTCATGATAAAAATATGGTTATAAAGAAGAAAGGAACTAAAGACATGAAATAATACCAAAACTTCGGTGTAAAAATTTGCACAAATGATGTAGATAAAGTCATGGTTAGTAACTTGTAAAATAATCTAGAATATCATGGAAACATTGTAAAGTCATGATTAGTAACTTACAAAATAATCTAGAATATTCTGAAACATTGGTAACCTTTGAGGTTGGCAACTGGTAAGATAGCTATGCCCTTTAATATAATGTTCTTCAAAGTCCTAATCAGTGTCATAATTCTGAGCCTAATGATCCAGGGGCATCTCTGACATTCTTAACTCATTCATTTCACATATACTTTAAATGCTGGGCCCTGGAATGGACGCAGGGATCTGACAGTGAATTAAACAGACAGATCTCTCACTCAAGTTGCTTCAGAGAAACAACACAACTATAACAGAATTGTGTCATGGGAAAATAAAAGATGTTTTGAGAGTCCCCAAAAGAAGCACCCAATCAAGCTTAGGTGGTCCAAGAAGGTTTCTTGGAGTGCTTATCCATCCATCCATCCATCCATCCATCCATCCATCCATGCATCCATCCATCCACCCATCCGCAGTGCTGGGTAGGGCCTTGTATATTCCAGGCAAGTGCTTCACCACTGAGCTGCACCCACAGCCCAGGATGAATGATTTCTAAGCTGGAATCTGGAAGATGAGGAGGCATTAGCCAAGGAAAGAAGTCAGGCTAGAGATAGATGAGTGGAGAGGTAGAGGGGAGGTTGAGTTCCACAATGTGCAAAGGACACAGTTTGTAGAAAGAACTGCAGACCAGTGGGATTAAGATACAAAGAGCTGAAAGCAGCTCAGAACAGCTGGGAAGTTGGGAGCAAGAGGTAGAGAGAAGGGTTTGAAAAGAATGTTGGAGAGGCAGGCAGAAGCCAGACTGAAAATCCTGATGTACCATGCTCAGGAAGGAGAACAGTAGCCTGCAGGCAGAGACCTAACCAGAAAGCCCTTTTGGAAGGTACAGCTGTGGCTGGAATCTGACTTCAGATTAAAAGGCAAATGTACATTGTGAATGAACTGACCAATCTGAATGGCCACACGAATGCAAAAAAACTCACATTCTTTAGAGGGCCAGTACACACAGCAGGCACAAATGTCTGTTTCTCTCATGGACTGAGTGTGAACAAAGTGGTAAAGTGCTGGAGATTCTAAGTTATAGAGTCAAAGCTACCCAAGTTTCAAAGCTGGCTTTGCAAATGACTGACTTCCTGTTTGGGGGGTATTACCTAAGGTCTCTGGGACTCAGCTTCCTTACCTGTAAATTCAGGAAAACTTCATGTATATACTCTGGACAACTGCCAAGATAAATAAAATAATGAATATAAAATTTTTAGCACATTGCCTGGTATATATGTGCTCAGTATATGAGAGCATTATTTTAAAAATATATACAGCATTGCCCCCAGACAGTGGTGTTAAATCTAGTCATGGGCCAAAAAGATTTGATAGGGGGAGAGAATCTAAAATGGTGGCTATAGAAGCCTCTGAAACCTACCTCATGTATTCTTTTTTTCCCTACTTATATATTCTTAATTCTAAATTGTGTGTCCCAGTGACCTGCCATTGAAACTGTTTATATTTGCAGCCTATGCTCCTGTTTTGGGGGTGAGGGAAGGCATGCCTGTGTATTCATTTCCTAGGGCTGTTGTAACCAATTGCTACAAGCTTGGTGACTTAGAACAACAAACATGGACCGTCTCACAGTTTTGGAGTGCAGAAGTACAAAACCACGGTGTCCCCAGGGCCGTGACTTCTCCATGCTCCAGAGGAGAACTCTTGTTTGCCTCTTCCAGCCCAGGCCTGCCCCAGCCAGTTCTTGTCTGCGTCATTCCAAGCTCTACCTCCCTTCCTGATCTTTTCCTGTCTGTCTTTCCTCCCTGTAACTCAAAAGGATACTTGTTCTTGGATTTAGGGCCCATTCAGGTGACATGAGATGGTCTCAAGTCCTTTAATTATATCTTCAAAGATCTTTTCCCCAAATAAGATCACACTCACAGGTTCTGAAGATGAGGATATGATATATTTGGGGGAGTTAGCATTCAACCTCCTACTGTGGGTTGGGAAGTTGGGTCCCTGCTTCCCGAGATTTCTGTTCGCTAATGGCTGTGCACCCTCAAATGCACACAAAGTTATGCAAGAGCAGAGAGGTGGAGCGCACATCTGGATCCTTCGTTGCTCTGCTTCTCAGAGCTTCCTTTTGTCGAACTAGATGGTGTCCATCCTTTCGTCCCTTCTCTCGCAGGAAGGGTTTAATAATAGGGTGCTGAGACGGCCTTTCTGCCAGAGCCCCTGGCCTGAAACTGCATAAACTGCCTGGCTCTGGACAGATGAAACATTTCCAGAAGTCACAGGAAGGTGAGTAGCTTTATTTTTTCGGAGTCTTTCTGCCCCAGAAGAGCAGGCAGGGGTTTCATTATTTGTGGGGATGCAAAAGAAACATGATCGTGGAAATATTAATTCAAGCGAAAGGTTCGTTCTTTTCTTTTTTTATGTACAAATTATGCAACATAATTGTTTTACAATGATTAATATTATTTCAAGGCCTGAACAAACACCATTTACAATGCAAATGTCCTCAGGGCTCCAGGAAGGTACCATAATCAGGGAGGGAGGGTGCGGTGGCTGCCTGGTCAGAGTGTGGCTGGGATACAGTAGGTGAGGAAAAGGCTGTCAGGGCTCTCCTTTGCGCATGCGCTGTATCGGAAAGCCTGGAGGACCCAGTGGCCTTCCTCTTGTTCCACCGAGCAGAGGTTTTGGAGCTTCCAGGACCTGCCAAGCATGCCCTCTGAGCTCAATGCCAACAACTCCACTTCTACCCTCCCTTCCTAAGGCTTTCCTTGAAAGTCACGTGCTTTCACTTTTAACCAAGAGAAAGGCACATGACTAGGTGGTGGGAAGATGGAAAATTGGAAAGTAACAACATGGGAAAATGTGTCAAAAGTACCCATCTGTTCTAATCCATCCTATCATTAATAATGTCACCTCCCCCATCCAGAAAGAAAAAGCAGGAGGCCTCCCGCTGGGCTGCACCCCGCCCCCATCCCCTGGTGCCATCCCTTGCTCGCGTGATGTACGGCTTTGATGTCCTTGGATTCCTGAAATGTGTGATTAGCACACACTTTGCACTGCACACCCCATTTTAGTCCTTCTTAGTGCTCACCAGTCAGGAGCCCCCAAGCCTTGCCACCAGTGTCCTTGCGAGATGGCAGCTTTCTCTAACTCAGCTTTTCTCACCGAGGGGCTCCTGATGCAGAATGAAAAACCTTCTGGCTCTGCACATGCGCAAACACCACAGAACGCAACCCCAGGAAATGTTCCCTGTCACTCTGGGACAGGATTTCTCCTTACTGCCTTACTTCCACTGCTTCCAATGTCCTGTGTTATAAATGTATGAATTCAGTAAGTGTGAAATTTTCTAGAGGGAGGGAAGGAGAGAGAGAGAGAGAGAGAGAGAGAGAGAGAGAGAGAGAGAGAGTACGGCATATATGTTGCTTGAATAGTTAATTTGTTAGAGCAACAATATCACTGCAATGTTACAACTGGTTTCCCTAGTAACATGTTAAAGTATATGGGAAAACATTTGGGGGTAATAAAATGTTCCCATTTGAATTTTGAATAAACTTTCAGGGAAGGTAAGAAAGTAGTATTCTAAAAGCAGATTAAGCAATCAATTAACTTTTCAGTCATTCCATTCCTAAGTATAAAAATATTGTAATCCCTCAAGATACTTCTGGCTACCAGAATTGTGTTTGACTGTGCTGGTCATTGGGAATTTTTTTCTGTATGGAAACAGCTCACCTGAGCATTCTGAAATGAAGAGAGTTTATTCTTAAGGGTCCAATAATAAAAAGTAAATTACTCTCCTAGTACTGGAATCCAGCATCCTCAACTTCCAAATCATAATTTCTGGGGCAATGGTTCCCAAACTTTACTGAGCATCAGAATTGGGCTAGGGATTTAGCTCAGTGGTTCCAGTGCCTGCCTTGCAAGCTCAAGGACCAGAGTTCTATTCCCAGTACCAAAAACAAACAAACAGCAACAGAATACCCTGGAGTACTTGCTAAAACACAGGTCGTCGGGCCTCACCCCTCAGAGTTCCTAACTGTAGGGCTGGAGTGGAACCTGAGAGTTTGCATTTCTAACGTTGCTAGGCAGGGCTGCTGTGCTCAGTTCAGGGGCCACACTTTGAAAGTCATGTTCTTGGGAAAACCCAAAAATGGTCGCTATGGTCCCATGTACCTGAGCAATGAAAAAGTGATTTTTTTGTATCACCCTCCAACAACCTGAATCCTAAAGCAATGTCATGGGGATTCTCTCCTTATTCATCGCTTATAAACATTGCAAGCAGATGGGTTTGTTCTCCTGGAAAATGGAGAAGTGTAAGTGGGGACAGTGGCTTCAGACTTCCTGAAGAAGGTGAACAGAAGCTGTGCCTTCCCCTGGCAGCAGGCCAACATCACAGGTGTGGAGTGGGGGACCCTGTTTTTTTATGTTTTTGTTTTTCCCAGTGCTGGGGCATGAACTCAGAGCCTCTTGCAGGCTAGGTGCATGCTTTCCTACTGAGCTAGGTTCCCAGCCCAAGGGGACTCATTTTTTTTTCTCACCTCCATCCTCAGTCCTTAGCATGCAGCCAGACCTCGAGCAGGAGGAGCCCAGTGAAGGTTGATCTGAAAACCTTCTACTCTTCAGTTAAGGTCACAGCCAGTGTGAACCTGGATTTCATTATCTATGCACAAAGTCATCGGTGACAGGAAAATGCTTAAATCTCAGTCCTCGCCCTTTGGCTCCTGATATGATCATCCAGGTCTCCAGGTAGACAGTCAGTTTATAAAATGGAAAGTGCCCTGGGCTGGAGTCAGGACATTTTGCTTCCAGAACATTTTGCTGAATTTTCCCCAACTCAACATGGACCTTGGGCTTTCCTCCTAGACGGTTGGTCATACAGTGTTCTCAAGTGCTCTGCAGTACTCCAGCTCCAGTAATCGGCCTTGACCTCACATTGGTTCTTTATTTTGATTCTCTTTCTGTGTCAAGTTAATTTCAGTTTGAAGTAAAGGAAATTCCTAAATTACAGTTTTATATCTTTGTGAAGGACTGCTTCCCACAGCTCATTTCTCAACTTCAGTTTCCTTCCTCCAGAAGCTTGCTGCGTCCACATTTCAATTAATTGCCTATTGGCACACACCCGACTCCAAATATTTGTGCAGTTCCCGAGAAAGTCTCATTCAGCTAAGTACCTGATCACGTCAACCTGCTTTCTGGTTCCAACATCTCAGAATATCCAAGCGAGGAAATATGCAAATGCCAGAGTCACCCAGAGAGAATTCATCAGGGGAGGCAGTCACTGGAGGCAGGGAGAGGGGCTCAGAGGAAAGATATTATCACTTGCCGGAGACAGGGAAATTGGGGTGGGGGATGGGAAGAAGTAGAGAATCTGGAGACTAGAAATGCTCACACCGTTTTAGCACAAGATGCTGTTTCTTCAGGGAAAGGCCAAGCAGGTCATCTAAGTTACAAATATGCAATGGAGGAAGGACTTGGCTTAGTAGAGAAGTTACCCCAAGTCTCTTTGCCAATAAATTCCATACTCTTGCTTGTTAACAAACTCCTGCCATCGGAATCAGTCTTTGGTATGTTTCATAACACTGTGAAAGGGTTGCGATATACTATTCGGTAACAAAAGTGGTAT
Source organism: Fukomys damarensis (assembly GCF_012274545.1). Classification (NCBI taxonomy): domain Eukaryota; kingdom Metazoa; phylum Chordata; class Mammalia; order Rodentia; family Bathyergidae; genus Fukomys; species Fukomys damarensis. The sequence continues at coordinate 6,735,871 of NW_022900935.1, forward strand.
GCGAAAATTATATATAAACATAGGATCACAAATGCACAGAAAAAAAGGCAAGAAATATAATAATGTTGACTCTGGGTGGTGAGATCATCAGATTGATTGTCCCTTGCTTTGTGTTTTTCTCTACTCTTTAAGTTTTCTATAATTAATAAGTATTGCTCTACCACTCTTAAGGTTAAAAACAAAACACATTCTTAAGGTTTCATTTCTTGGTTTGGGTCTTATTTCATTCTTTAAAGAAACACTTTGAAGGTAAGTCACTGCCTTCAAAAGGCTCCCAGTAAAATGCAAATCTCTCACCTGAAGGGGACTGTCTGCTCATACATGTGCAAGGTCTAGTCTGTCAACTTGACTGACTCTCATCTTCAAAAGCTAGACGAGGGGCCAAGGACCTTATTTTATTCATCCTCTTTGTACCTCGTGAACTTAGAACTCCACTAAGCATGGGACAGGATGGACACCTCGTGCCTACTGATGTGTACCAGAAGCAAAGGAAACAACAGACAGATATGAGAGAAGGAGCTCAGGATGAGATTTGAAAGAATAAAAGTGGTTTGCAAAGGTTTGTGGCCCAGTGAAGCTCTCGGATGATGTGCTGTGGGAGTCCTGGAAGAGAGGAAAAAATGCCATGAAGGTCTTAAGCACTGGCCAAGGGGTAGAGTCAAAATGAAGTGGAGCTGGGGGACCTCTAAGGTCTAAACTCACTCCCTGCAGTTTCGCACCAGCCATGCCTCCCTTACAGTACTGCAGTTTAGTGACAGGGGAAATTCTCCTGTTGAGTTCTGATTTCAAAGTTACTCCATTCACGGAAACACCAGAAGTAAAATGGAAAATATGCACAACTTCAAAGTTGTCTTGGTCTATTGTACTGGGACTGATGACATTGTGCTCACTGCCAAAGAGATCCCCGTGGGGGTGTCAGTAGCTTTAAGGTTTGGCCAGGACTCCACAGTGAGACTCGGGAAGATAAAGAAGAAACAGAAAGCACAGCCAAGGAAACTAAGGACTTTGACAAAACCTAGTGACATAATGTAGTCGGCTTAATTGCCACCGCACATGTACCCCAGGGAAATGACTTATGTCAAGTAAATGGAAAAAATGCTTCCTTGATTTTCTCATTTGGGACAAGCTGCTTACATGTATAATTATACTTACTCATTTAATAAATATTTATTGAGTGCCTACCATGTGTTAGGAGCTGGAAATTGGTAATGAATAAAGAAATACTCCCTGCTCTTGAGGAATATGTGAGCTGGAAGGAACATCATTTACGATCTAGCTCAACAGCTGCACTCTGTGGATCAAGAGATCACAGGGCACAGAAAAGAACACATCTAACCCAGAGCACTCAGGAACGCTCACCAGATCTTATGACAAGGGGTCTTCTACCTCGAGGGTTCTCCGGGTTTTCAGTGTTCTTGCTGTACGCCATTGATGCAAATGCAACTCGTCTTCAGAGCCTTGTCAAAATATTATTCTCCACGAAGCCTTTTCTGTGCCCCCCTCTGGGTTCCCAAGAGTCCTTGATACCTCTATGACAACATCTGTCACTGGCTGCCTTGAACTTCACTGACAATTCATCTCTCCGCTTATTCTGAGTCCTCTGAGGGCAGAGATGGCCCTCATTCATCACCATATTCCCGGAACCTACCAGAAGCTCAGATTCGGGGAACACTTCATGGAGTAGCTACCAATCTGGATGCCGTCCTAAATGCTTCACAGAGTCTCAAACCAGCATCCTGCGTGGACAGGAAGTACCCAGGCAGGGACCATTGGGGTTCATCTTGCAGGCTGCCTGCCCGTAGAGGGCAAGGTGCAGAGACAAGCTCAGAGTTCTTGGCAATATGATAATCTAACACTGTTCAAGGGCAGAGGGCAAAGTGAATACACAGTAAACTTAAAATAAAACATGTAAGCAAGCCCGAATGAGAAAATGGCATAATTCCCAAGAGCTAAAGTATGAAGCAGAACGATACAGCACAAACAATAAAGTCAGGTAAAGTCTGAGACCCTGGAGAGGTGACTGGGGTGCAAGGTTGAGCAAGACTGGGGGATGCTGGAATTATTCCACTCTCAGAGGTGCCCTTAGGAGCGGTCTAGCATACAGTTCAGAGCTGAGAGGCACACTGGGGCTAAGAGACGCATTGGTTTAGACGAGGCATATCCAACCTGTGGCCTGTGGCAGCCTGTGGTCCTGGACAGCTAACGTGCCCTACAATTGCACAAACTTTTAATATTATTAGGTGATTTCTAGCCATATGTTTCATGACTCGATTGCACAGTGCTCAGGGAGGAACTGTGTAGGGGACAACAGAGCACGTTGTGTGAGGGGAAACAGTGCAGTGTTAACTCTGTCTCCTGCTCCCACCGCACACAGTGAGTCAAATGCAAACCCACACATATTGGACACTATATGCACTTACACAACTTAGTGATTAAAACATGGCAATTGCCAGGAATAGTATTTCAACTGACCTACGCATGTGTGCGTCTGTGAAGACGGGCACTTACTGTTATGAAGCAGACCCATACATTTTCTTATTTAATTATTAAACTTGGGCTTGTCTTATTTTAATGTTATAATAACAATATAAAAAAAGAAGTTTTGCTTCTTTCACTCACACACATTACTATATTATATATTTCACATACAGCCCAGGAAAGCCAAAACATAGGGTGCCCATAGTTTAGACATTCACATCAACTCTAGTTCCTCGGCCAAATGTCACTGGGGACTGGTTTTCCTACCAGGTCACCACCAGCTTCCACTCCCACCACCCTCGAGCCCCCGCTTCCTGCTTTGCCTCAGCTTCAAACACTACATCCAGGTTTTACGCAGCTCAACAGCAGACCAGAGAAAGCTCAGCGGATCCACATTTTTGTTTCCTTCACCCAACTCCAGCCAAGAAATGACTACACAGCAAACGTCTCAGAAAAATTGATTAAAAACAGAGATTTTTTTTTTTCTCCTGGGTCCCTTTAGGTGTTGTTGCTGTTGTTTGTTAGCATTTACAACATGAAAAATTCACTTCTCCGTGTACTTGCTTTCTTTTATTGCACGCTGGGAAGCCCATGCAGCTCTTCCACACCCTGCCTTCTCAGAAGCTCAGCACTAAATCCAGGGCCTGTGTTTCGCCCTGGGTTACAAGTTTCCTACACAAGAGCAGAATATGTTTCTGGGTTTTCTCTTACAGCACCTAGCTTGTGTTCAGCAAAAGGCTCGTGGAAACTGAGTGTTTGAGCACAGTACCCCCACTCCCACCCAAGATTTTTGACCCCCTTTCAGTTTCTAAAACAAAACAAAACAAAACCAAAAAACCAAACTGTCTTACTATATGTGTGTTTTTATTGTGACCTACCTCAAATCCTTTTTGCAGGCAGGCAGAGAATAAATGAATAAATAAACAAATAAAGGAATAGCAGATTCCCTCCTGCCTGGGGGTACTTGCTCAGGGTTTTGTCAGCTCAGCTTCCATACTACCCACCCTCACAGAGACTGAGCGAGAAAACAACAGTTTGGGAGCTCAGTGGGTTCCTTTTTTTTTTTTTAAACCTAGATAAATCTAGCTTGGGTGCCTCAAGTAAATTCCCCTTTGATTGGTATGTTTCATCAGTTGAACCCTAATTGGTGCAAACAGGTAATTTGGAGATTACAAGATTTATTCTTCTATAACAGTGATTACTGATTGCTAATGATAGCACTGATTTTTAGGTGTTTAAAACCTTGACAGTTACAATACTCATGTGATTTACTACAGTGTCTTAGAAACAGCTTTCCATGGATCCCTGAGGACAGGGGCTCTGTCCTCCAGGAGCTCAGCCTTGTGCTGGGTGTGTGTGTGTGTGTGCATGTGTATGTGCGTGGGTGTGCATGTGTGTGAATATAGGCTTATTAATATTAATAATAACCACAAGACTACCAGGTATTCATCCAGAATACTGAGTCATGCAATCTGCTTGCAATTTCAGAGATTTTAAAATGTATACCCTCTGCTACCAATGCCTAATTCAACAGGGTATTAGTGTGTGAATAGGCTTATTAATATTAATAATAACCACAAGACTACCAGGTATTCATCCAGAATACTGAGTCATGCAATCTGCTTGCAATTTCAGAGATTTTAAAATGTATACCCTCTGCTACCAATGCCTAATTCAACAGGGTATTAAGAATAATTAGCCTTAGAGACACATCATAAAAAGACGAAGTCATAAACTCTCCTCCCTGGCATTTGGAGAGATTTGGGCTTGGAAGAATTCAGAGGAGGTAGAACTCCGAAGTCACTGCTTTGCTGCCATCCCCAGGGAAGGAGTTAAACAAAGCCACCCTGACCTGCTGCCAGCCAGGAGCCAGGCACTGCCTTTGGGGGCCTTCCCTGGTTATTCCCTGTGAGCAGGCCAAGACCAAAATGTCAACACACAGCTGTGTGATGTGAAGTAAATGGAAAGTAGCAGTGCCCAGACAGGAAAGCTGCCTCCACCCAGGGTGCTGGGCATGCAGGGTGTGGGCATCCAGTCCTACCAGGCTGAGGCTTGTGTGTAAGTACGCGTGCTCATGAGGAGGGCACAGTCATAAATTTGAGCCACCTAATTCAGACACAGGCATCACTAGGTCATACGCTGTACCCAGAACACAATAGCAACTGCCCTCAAACCCTGGTACCTATTTACATTTCTTTTTTGTTAAGACATTGACTATTAATAGAAATCACTGCTTCCCACTTGCACTTGCAACCTCTGAGTCTGTGCCTGTGCCAGCTGTACCTGGAGGGCCTTCTGGTCAAGCAGAGGCCGCCAGTGCCACCTCCTTCCCAGACCTCACCTTCCTCACCCTTTGCTGCCCCTCTTCTGCCTCCCCTGAAACCCAGTGAGCACTCTCAAGAGGTGGATGCATGTTCTCGGAACAGTGCCACCTGTCTGGCGTGGGTGCCTTCACACATTTATGGACTAAGAAAAACCAAAGAGTCGAATGTCCTCCTACCCAACTCAGCACACTTCTTTGCATGTGACTGGCATTGGGTTAAACTATTTGGGCTCAATTAAAAGCTTCCTGGTAGGTCTACGAAGTCATACACTCTAAGACCCAAGATAGGCCACTGGAGAAATATCTTTGAGAAATAAGAAGTCATTTCAAGAATAAAGAAGCAGACTCTGAAGAATGGGATGAGTAGCCCAAGGACTTATAGTAAGTGGCAGTATTAGAAGACTTTTTTTGCTAGTTGGGTCTCAGAAAGAGAATTCCAAGCACCTATAAGGAAAAAAAGGCAGAGGGTCCCTGGTTTGATTTGCATTTTTTGATGGTGTGAAAGCGATGTGCATTCAGTAGAACTATACTCTGGTTTTGAATGTTGATCTATTCCCAGGCTAGTGCTATGCAGTATAATGCTCTCTCGCTGCTGAGTGGCAGCAAGCACAGATCCCAGGGAACCCTTGGTCATGAGGGGACACAAAGGATACCCGCAGTGTGCTGTGTTGCCAAGCTGTGATGTTCAGTGAGTCAGGTGTATTAAGACTATGATATTTTCAGCCTATGATAGGTTTAATGGAATGGAACCCCATCACAAGCCAAGGAACATCTGTACTCCTAGACCCTTTGTTCTTAGAAAACAGCAGATCTTATCATTAATCTCAACGCTCCTGGCCACCCGTGTAGGTGTGTGATGTGTGCACAGTCCCTTCCCTCCTGCTTCTCAGCCTCAAGGCCACAAGGCAGTGCCGTACTCTATCCTAGTGCAACACTTTCCGGTACTTAAAACACATGATTTGATCCTTGTGATGATTTTATTTTCCCCCCATTAAGTTTATTGGTACATTTAAAGCAAGCAATAGAGCTACATTTGTCACTGGGATCTTGAACCTCTATGTGATATGTCTCGATTCTTGTTTTTTCCCTATACCCCTGCCCTCCCTTCACCTACTTCACCCTTTCCTCGTTGTAATGATTTTAGTGGAGTTCTTACTCCCATGTTACCTAAGAGGAAATGGGTATAATGTTTTGCCTGAGTCCACACAGCTAGCAGTATATAGGAGAGCTGGGCCTTTGAAGCCAGGGCTTTTGATTTCAAACCCAGTGTCTATGCTCTTGTTCCAAAGCGGCCAGTCCCAGTTCTGCTCCCCGAAGACAAGGTTCCAGTACCTGCTTTTGGCCTGTCACATATGGAGCCATATTTTTAAGCAGGTTTTGCCCTTTACTCTCCTCATGTAACCCAAGACTGGCCTATCACAGTGCTCCTATCCTGCTTTTAAGACTCTCAAAGGCTGGGAGCCTTTCTTGGATATCAGCTGGAAACAGAGGGAGCTACCTCTGGTTGACCTACCTGTCATCAGTGTCCTGGCTCTTTGGACTAATTCCAATCTCCTGTAATATCTTTGGGGAAAGAAACATTGCTCTTTGTAGGGGGTCCACCCATCACTATCAAAGTGGAGCTATACAGAATCCAGCTACTTCTGAGAAAAGGGAGATGCAGAATCAGTCAGACCACATTCCACATCTGACCCACCTTTCCCTTAGGGAGAAAGGAAACAGGCTGCAGACTGAACTGTTGGGCTCAGACTCTCAGCTTTGCTGCTGGGGCATCATGCTTTGGAAGCAGAAAAAAAGAAGTAAATCCAGCTGTCTTTGGCCAGAGTGGCTCTCACCCCAAGATGACAACACTGGTGACCTCCTGAAAGTCTTTAAATGAGTCAACTACAGAGGAGTCCTCTGGAGTTTTTTAACCAGGACAAAAAAGCATTTGACAGATTGCTAATGACCCCACAGAACAGGGGAAGAGCCAGGAGAGGAGATGAGGCTAGATCTCTGCCTCTTCTTCCCCTCGTAATTGTAGGTCGGTCCTTAATGTTGACTTTGGCAACTTAATTTGTTGTATTTGGTCATTTTATGAGGCTAATGTAAGTCTCTCTTACTTTCACCGTCTCTAACTAAAGATCGTGTGTGTGTGTGTGTGTGTGTGTGTGTGTGTGTGTGTGGAGTGTGTGTGTTTATTTTGGGAATTAAATCCAGGACCTTCACACTAAGATACATACCCAGCCATTAATTAATTCAGTAAGTAATTTATATTTGTGACAAGGTCTTGCTAAGTCACAGAGTTGCTCAAGCTGGACTCAAACTTATAAGCCTCCTGCCTCAGCTTCCCAGTGTACTGGCATTACAGGCATGTGCTACTATACCCAGCTTCTCCCTAAAGATCTTTTAAAATTGCAAACAGGGGCTGGAGATTTAGCTCAGTGGTTCCACAGCCTGCCTCGCAAGCATAAGGACCCGAGTTTGATCCCTGGTACCGAAAAAATAAAAATAAAAAATTTGCAAACAAAACATTTTCCAGAGGGTATGAAGACAAAAATCAACAATGGCCACAAATCACCATTCTCAGAAAAGTTCGTTAGGTCATGTCTTTTTAAAAATATTAACACTCACAGCGTTACATTTTGTCTCCTCTCCACATCCCCCCCACTCCAGTGCAGAGGCTTTGATATGAACAGCACCCCAACATGATTCCGAACAATTTTCTTTCACACGCACACCCAGAGTCTTGCTTAAATATAACACGAGTCATCATTTCACGTTCATTAGCAGCCATCTCCAGTTATCCCAAAGGAAGCTGAGAGGCTGGGGATTTAGCTCAGTGGTTCTGCCGCCTGACTTGCAAGTGCAAGGTCCCGAGTTGGATCCCTGGTACCAAAAAAAAAAAGTTTGGTCCAAGGAAAGCTGAGGCTGTGGTCTGAAGGTGAAAGACTGAGATAGTCCTGAAGGTGAGGCATGAGTTTGCTGATTTCAGGTGAGAACCTAGGAGATCTTTCCAGATGAGCAGCTGGGCATCAGCCCAAGGTGCTCGGCCCTGTTGCTGTGTGGCCAGGGACAGGCTCCAATCTCTACCATCCTGGTAGCATGGAAGATTGGCGAGGGCAACAGGCCAGATGACTTAATGTGTCTCTCCCACCCTCCAGGGGCTGTTTCTCTCTGTGACATCATAACAAAGGAAATGGGTGGGCCCTGCTGCTTATCCCAGTTTGAGGGAAACACTCTTAGCTGTGTGTCCTTCTCTCGTCCTGCTGCTCCTGTCCTCTTCTCTGACACCCACAAGGCTAGGTCAGCAATATCTACTGGGATAAAATTTTCCCAGAGGAGACGGAGACAGCTGAGGGGCTGGCGGTCCACAAGGACACCTTGAGGAGTCAGGGAAGAAGAGTAGCCCTCTTGAGGACATGCCTTGGCAGAGAAGAGGCCCACAAATCATAGATGCAGTATCTCCTCCAACATCAAGGGGTACCGGCAGGCACAGGCCCAAAATTCCAGATTCTGCTAAGTGAGCCAACTCCCTTGAGGCCATGGCAAACCCTCCCAACGCTCAGTGAGCTCACAAAGCAAAGCTGCCAACGAAACATCCAGAGAGCCCATCCCGAAGGTGTTGAGACCCAAGGGGGACAGCCCTGGCCCTGCTCACCCTTACTCTGAGAACATTTCCCCCTCAACACTCCTGCTCCAGCCAGAGACCCTCCTGCTCTGTCTTCTGAGCAGACCGTCTGCTCATCACTGTAATCCACAGAGTGTCCTAAAGAGGCACAAGCAAGCACTGTCTTCATGGCCTCGTTGCACCCTGTCTATCTCCTCCGCTTATTCAGTCATTCAACTCCAGCAGGGAGATTCTACTAACACAAGTGCCAGAAATGCAGCAAGGGCAAAGCCGCACATTAGTTTAGTAGGGCTGCCATAACAGATGGCTTAAAACCACAGAAATGGATTTTCTCCTTTCTGGAGGCTAGCAGTCTGAAATGAAGGTGTTGGCATGGCTGTGCTTCCTCTGAGGGCTCCGTGGTAGAGTCCTTCTTTGCCCATTCCTAATCTCTGGTGGCCCCTGGATGTTGGTGGTGCTCCTTGGCTTGTAGCTGCATCATTACAATCTCTGATTCCATTGTCACACGGCCTTCTTTCCTGTGTATGTTTACATGGCCTGCTTATAAATTGTTGGATTTAGGGCACACCCTAATCACATATGACCTCATCTTCAAATTATGTCTGCAAAGACTTTACTTTCATAGTTCACATTCTGAGGTTGGAGGAGGACACAGACTTGGGAAGAACGCTATTTAACCCATTTTAGTTAACCCAACTAGAAGACCCTAAACCAGAGGCTGGAGTCTGTGTTTCATGCACCAAACCTAGCATATCCAGCCCCCTCCAAAGATCTGAACAAGAGCTTCTGGGTACATCTGGTCATAGGCATGTGGCAATCCTGACAGACCTGGACCTAAGAATATTCTTAGCAGGCAGAAAACGATACCACCTCTAGAATAACATCACAATTTCAAAACTCTTGAACACTCACCCCCCCTCACCAGATCATTGTAATACCCCAAAGAAGTAGGCAAAGCAAGTGATGTTAACCTCAAATACAGAAAATCCTAAATTTCACAATGATGAAATAACTTGCCCCAGGTGGATAGAAATAGAGTTGGGATTAGGACCACGGCCTGCCCCTTCTCAGTCCAGGGCGTGCACCACCAGTTTACCATTAAACCTGTGCTCAGATAAGATGAGAAGGAGGGACATTACCAGGAAGCAAAGGACCACCAGGAATCTATAGTTTCAGAAGTCTGAGCAAGTCAGTTAGCTACTCAGAAATGAATTCATTTCTATCACAGATCCTGGGAAGATAAGGATTAATAACATGCAGCCTCTGCTCTAAGGAGATTCCATTTTGGTGAGGAAAACCAAAGTAACAGAACAAACACATGCGATAGAACATTGCACACATGATGATGTAAGAGCGAAGAGGTGAAATGGGAAACAGAGGACAGAGTGGTCAGTGGCAACAGACAAAGGGGAATCAAGAAAGGCTTCAAGAAGCAAATAGCATGTGAAGATACATTTTTAAAATATATATTGGGAGTGTTTCCACCGAGCCACACCCGTAGTCCTTTTGGTAATTATATTTTTCCTTTTTCATTTTGAGACAGAATCTCACCAAGTTGCCCAGGTTGGCCTTGAAACTTGTCATTCTCTTTCCCCCACCTCCGGAATAGCTACTCCGAATAGGTGTGTGCCGCTGTGTCTGGCTTGCAGATTGTCTTTACAAAGATATCACAAATAGAATGAATTATTTCAAGACACTTGAAAATACAAATATGACTAATTCATTAGATAATGAACTGTTGACTAAAGTTGAATATCCAGAATTTGACCAATGTATCACGGAAAAAAGGTACATATATAAAAATTATTTATGGGGGAAAATGTTCCAAGGACTCTTTTATTGAAGCCCTTACAGGAAAAGGCTATTGGTGCTTATAATTTACTCTAAAATGATCAACAAATTATAACAATATGAGTGTAGGTGTATAAAATGCATACACATAATATATAAAAACAAAAGGAGAAAAAGAAGTGAAACTGGCTAACTTTTAATAATGGGAAAAGGTAGCTGAAGGTATAGGGAGGTACATTGTTATTACAACTTTACATTTGAAATTTTTTCAAAGTGATTAAAGTAGATCAGGACTGAATATGGAGACAAGTGAGTTGTTTAAGAAATAAATAGCACTGAAAATTTATTGGATTGAGACATGGCTAAATATTCTTGTTATCCACCAAGAAGGGAAGAAAGGATTGATAAGAGTACACAAGCAGTAGAAAAGGAAACTGCTTCATTTTTAAAAAATGATTTGGGGCTCAGATGCAGAGGAGGGGCGAGGAAGTGATGGGCAGGTGGAAACAGGAGGGAACATCCAGAAGCCGGGCCAGCCTGGGAGCGTGCTGGGTGGGTGTGGCCGGGACGGGGAGCAGTGGAGCAAAAGCTAAAGCTGGGAAGGCTGGACCGGAGAAGATCACAATAGAACTCGCCAGCCATGCTGAGAAGTAAAACCCACTGGGAGCCAATCAGGAAGCACTCAAGTAGGAGAGTGGCCAGGATAAACACTTGGAGAGGGTGCGATGGTGTGAGAGCGGGTCAAAGCAGAGTCGTGATCACTTGTGAGATGTGCTGCAAGTCATTTGTCATGGATAGTGGGTAAAGACCAAAAGGGATGTACTTATTCTAATAACTTAGAGTGGATTCAAGGTTATATTCATAATAGCAACATACACATTCACTGCATCCTAACAGCTTTGTTGTACTTCGGGGCTTTGTACACAATGGGAAGTACGCCCAGCATGTGGACATCACCCCTCGGGAGCAACACAGGCAGGAAAATGTTCGGAACCACTGGACAAAATGAATGGGAGAATACAGAAGTACAGTATGCCCGAGCTCTGCAAAAAATCCATGAAAGAAATGCTGTGGATTTAAGATCAATGCTTTTGAAATGTTCAGTCATTGAATACTCTTCAAATACGCAGTTGCTTTGGTTGAACCAGAAGAGGAAGCCCACAGTCCTCCTTGCTCAACATCCCTTTCCACTCCAACCTAAAAAGTCCTGGGGAGAACTTGAGTAACACAGTTTAAAAGCCACTGATCTAGATTTAGGGGGAGAAGGCAGTGATGGGAATCTAAAAGGAGATGAAATAGGCAACGATTAAGAGGGTGGTAAGTTATGGAGCATTATTCCTCCAGTTGCTAGAGTTCCATATGTCTGATTAGGATGGGGAAGGTGAAGTTAGCTATTCGGAAGAAGGATAACAATTTCTGCATGCTCAGGTGGAGGTCCGTGGGTCATGCATCCGACAGGCACGGGGATAATTGGTTCTGGAGCTCAAGAGGGAGGTCCCACTTGGAGAAATAATAGACTGAGAATTCACCAGCTATTTCCAGTAATGGAAGTCCGAGGAAAAGAAAAACAAAATCCAGAATTTAAAAAAGAAAAAAAAAAAAAAGAATGAGCCAAGAATTAAGTTAAGTGGCATCGTGCCTGCCTTGCAAGTACAAGGTCATGAGTTCAATCCCCAGTACAGAGAGAGAGAGAGAGAGAGAGAGAGGGAGGAAAAGAAACCATAATATTATGGGAGGAGAGAAACTGAGATAAGATCCTCATTAATGTCAACATTTAATGGCAGGTCAGGGAGGAGAGAAGATAGGTTGGTTCATAGTTATCTGAGAAACTAAAAGAGGAGGATGTCAGACGGGGGTAATCATCACACATTCTCTATGTTCTCAAGGTGCTGTGATTACATTCAACAAACTAAGAACCGTCCGAAGGAATTATGTGTACAGAGCTGAGACCCTACCAAGTTTTTCACTTCAACTGAACTCAGAGGTAGAGATTTTCTCATTCATAAATACACCCCGTCCTTAAACAGAGGCCCTGAAATATAAGTGCTTTATAAACATTTGTTAAATGAGTGAGTTAATTAATGAATCTTTAAGAACTAATTGGAAAAAGCATCATAATGTCTTATATACTGAGCAGAACTATTAAGAGAAGCATGGTAAGCTTGAGGGCCATCTGGAATATTCCCCAGAGGAAAAAATACACCAAACTATGTGTTAACTCCTAGAAGACCCAGCAGCCTTGTCACAGTCCACACAGGGAGAGACTTAAGGAGGAGCAACAAACACAAAAATAAGACAGCCCAAGAAGGCATCATGGCTCAGGAGCACAGCCAGACAAAGCTGTGTGGAAGGGAGCCAAAGAGCCACGAGGAAATGGAAGTTATTGGATGTACTTAAGAAAACCTCGAGTCATCAAAACAGAAATTCTGCATTATTGAAACTCTATTTGAGAAGTGAGAGAGACAGCCCTGAAGGGAATACTGGGTACTGCCAAATCAGCAGCACAGCTGCCTTGCCGCTAGAAACTGGCTCACTTCAGTCCTTCTCCTGACCCTATAAGTAAATATCTAATCTCCAGCAATGTTTCTTCTTCCAAATAACTGCATATAGCGGAGAGTCTGGGACCAGGGAGGGCAAAGCTCCCCAAAGGAGAGAGTCCAAAGCCTTCTCTGGTTCACACTCAGGAACAGGAAGAACGCCCCCTTCTGAGAAAAAGACCACTTGTTTCTTTAAAAGGAAGCTACAACTCACCTTTTATATTTTTGGAAAAAAGAAAATAGAAACTCACAGGAAAATTAGCTGGATAGAACCCTGTGCGTAATCCTAAAGGCGAGTTGGGGCTGGGGATTTAGCTCAGTGGTTTCAGTGCCTGCATTGTAAGTGCAAGGACCTGAGTTCAATCCCCAGTACCAAAAGAACAAAACACAAAAACAGAAGGAATCCTAAAGGCGAGTGGAAAAGTAAAACAGGCTCCTGCTAGAAAGAATAAAACTCTTAACTTCCACAAATGAGCTGACCAAGAACACAGCTAAGCATGTGGCCCCTGCTCTACAAACCAATAAAGAGGCTACAATGAAAAACTAATGGGAGCTGCAAAAAAGTTATTTTCTTCCCTGATACGGACTAAACGGAACATTGCAGATCACTCCTTTGGCCACACGTCTTCAGAGACTTCTGGGCACAGTGTGTTGAAAGTTGTTCTTTCCAACTCAACTTCCAAATGGTCTCAGCATGAATCTGAGCATTCTGATCACACATTTCTTGGCTTCTTTTCAGTGTTTTATCACTTCACTTGGTTTGAGAACGTGTTTCCCCTCCCCCCATTGGATGGGAAATGCTAAACTCCGATGTAGACGAGAGCTCACAGAAGAAAGTGACCTCAGAGTTCCTAAAGAGGGGAAGTATGTGGGACTGAATCAAAGTGGGCAAAGGAGGAAAACGGAGAAAGCAAAGAGAGATGGTCTGGAAAGACACCAGCCTGTAAAATGTGGCCATCTCTAGGATAGTGAGTGTTTTAATTTTCTTTTGGTTTAACAGCATTTTCAACTTTTTCTTCAATGCAAAAAAGGTTATTTATTAATGTAGCATATTAAGATCCTTATTTCATGTTTATTATAATATTCAACGAAATAATTTTAAATAGTGAAATGTATAATAAACACTATTTTAATTAAAATTCAAATTAGTGAGAACTAAACATTCTGATGTAAGGTAAGGTTTCTTACAAGCTTAACATTTTTTTCTATTGTGGTAAAATCCATGTGGCAAATCTTACCATTTGATCATTTTTAAGTGCACTATTGAGTGAATACATTCTCAATGTTGTGCAACTATCACTACTTTCCATTTGTAGAAATTTTTCATCACTGAAAGAAGAAACTCTTTACCTACTATGAATAACTTCCTATTCCTCCTCTCCCCTCTCACCCCTTGGTAACCTGTACTCTGTTTTCTGTCTCTGTGCATTTGCCTATTCTAAGTACCTCATACAAATGGAATTATACACTATCTGTCCTTTTTAGATGACTTATTTCACTTGGCATAATGTTTTCAACTATGTTATGATACATGAATCCAAACGTTATTTTTTCAAGGCTGAATAATGTTCCATTGTAGATATATTCCATATGTGTTTATCCACTTTTTTATTGTTGGACACTTAGATTTCTTCTACCACTTGGATAGAGCGAATAAAGCCACAGTGAACATTGGTGTTCAAGTAACTATGAGGGCCTGCTTGCAGTTCTTTTGAGTATATACCTACAAGTGAAAGTTCTGGATCATACAGTAGTTCTGTTTACCTTTATGAGTAGCCACCTTACTGTTTTCCACAGGGCCCGTACCATATTATGTTCCCATTAGCAACGCAGGGACCCAATTTCCCCACATCTTTGTCAGCACATAGTATTTTATTTTTCAAAGATGCAATGGCCATGCCAAGGGATAGGAAGTGGTATTTTCTTGAGATTTTGATTCGTATCTTCTTAATAACTAATGATGCTGAGCATCTTTTCATGTACTTCTTATACATGTCTTCTGTAGAGAAAAACCTATACAAATCTTTTGTGCATCTTGAATTGAGTTCTTGTGTTGTTCTTGAGATGTAGAAGTTCTTTATATATTCTAGATATCAATCGTTATCAGATATATGATTTACAAATATTTTCTCCAGTTCTGTGGATTGACATTTCACTCTCTCGATAACATCCTTTGATGCGCAAAAGTTTTTAGTTTTGATGAGGTTCTATTTATCTCTTTTTTCTTTTGTTGCTGTGCTTTTGGTTTCAAATCCGAGAAATCATCACCAAATAAATGTCATGAAAGTATTCTCTTGTTTTCTTCAAAAAGTTTTATAATTTTAGTTCTTAGATTTAGGCTTTTGATTTGTTTTGATACTTTTTACATATGGTGTCAGGCAAGGATTCAGCACCATTCTTTTGTGTGTAGATATCTAATACAAAATATCTAAAACCATTTGTTGTAAAAGCTATCCCTTCCCTTTGAATGAGACTCTTAAAGGCTTTTTGTATTGTGAGTGACCATATATTTCAATGCAGTATGAAGCTAAGTGTGAAAAATAAAATAGCCATACTTTACATTTATATTAAAAGCGGAAAAGCTGGGCATGGTGGCACATGCCTGTGATCCCAGCACTCGGGAGGCTGAGGCAGGAGGATCACTATGAGTTTGAGACCAGCCTGGGCTACATAGTGAGTTCCAGAGCAGTTTCAACTACATATTGAGACCCTGTCTCAAAAACAAAAAAAACAAAAAAAAAAGAGGAAAGAGAAAAACCCTGTATTTGTATAATGCTTTACTATGTGAGGGAGTAGTTTCATGTAAATAAGATGTGGGAGTCAGGCTGTCTGGGTTTGTATCCAGGCTCCATAATTTGCTAGCTGTATAACCTCAGACAAGTAAATTTAACCTTTGTCGGCCTCAGCTTCCGCATCTGTAAAATAGGGACAACAGCATTCACTTCACAAGAATACTGTGAAGATTAAATGGGATAATTCACATAAAGCACTTAGCACATTTCCCAACACATAGTAACTGTGTGGTGGATGATAGTTCTTGCAATCATTATAATCATCATTAGCAACACATCATGGAGTAGTTTATGTCCCATTATTTCTGTAATTCCCACATTAACCCTGTGAGGTAAGCAGGCTAGTAATAACAGTCTCATTATGGAGATAAATAAAGTCCGGCACAGAATGTATTTTACTGGACCAAGGCCATGTGGTAAGGAAGTGATAAAATGAAGCATGTGTTTTGGCTCTGCCCCTAAAAGGAACAACATCAGAAATAATGCTACTTTTGCACAAAGAGCTGGTTCCTGGGCCAATGTTCTTTTTACTGAGATACGTGTCTTGTCCTAAAATAGAGTTGCTTAATATTCTCTACCTTTAACAAAAAAGGAAACTGTGGCACAAAGAGGATCAGAGTCCCACGCGGGGACCCAGAAGTCAGGGCAAGACCAGGAACAGACACCAGTGTCCCTTTCAGAGCCAACTTTCACAGAATCAGATCGAACTACTGTGAGCTCATCAGAACATTTCTCCAGTAACGACCGAAGTCTGAATGTGCAACAGCAAATTCATGCAACAGCCCCTCCTGGCCGTAGGCGGAGGGAAGCGCTGTGGGTAAGAATCACTCTGAGTGCAGGGAACCTCCTACTGCTCCAGGCTTGGGAGACAGGAAAGCCTAAGCTGGTGGCTCTCACAAAGATGATTGCTTATACTTGTTAAGAAGATGGTTACGCATTCTCTAAGAATTAGTAGATGCCCACCAAGGGCAAGATGTGTTAGGAGATGTATAGATATAAAGACAGAAATCCTTGAGAAGTTTCAAATCAGAAGGGGGAAATGCAAATAAGAAAAAACTACAATTTAAAGCAAGAAGTGTTAAATGCTTTAAATAGTTTCCTGAGAAACTTCTCTCAAACTGCTCCTATCGACAAAGGCCAGATCCCTAAGTTCCTCTACCAAAGGAGCATTACAGGGTGTCTTTCGCCTCTCTGGCCGGAGTCCTTGGTATGCAAAACCTCTCCCATATCTTTAAGCACTAAAGGGAAACACAGCCTTCTTGATGTAATAATGGGATGGATGGTGAAGCTATAAATTTATTTGGATTTATGATCTGGCTCTCTCCCTCACCTCCATCTGTGCCAAGCCATCCAGGGACGCTCCTGATTAATCATCTGTGGGAAGAGTACATTACTGCAAGGTGCATGTTCTCACTCAAGTGCTTTCAGCGAGACCCTGGGAAGCTAGTGAGAGGCTTTCAGGAAGGAGCCGCTCAGAGGGCAGCAAATATTTGGCCTTTTCTGTCCTTCTCTGCGGCCTACAACTGGAATGAAAATGAATGCTTTCAGGCACAGGGAGGACAGAAAAGTTCTGCAGACTGGAGTTAAAGCCTCAGCATGAAGCCCCTACATGGGGCTGTCAGCCAGGCCACCAAACAGGTGATTTTGGAGTGGGATGTGGTCTCATCGGTCCTGAGAGAACCCAGCCAGCCACCAGAGGCAGTAGTGTGATGGAGTGGAAGGAGGCAGGCTTTGAAGAAAGACAGGTTCATATCCTGTGTCAATCTGAGCAAGGTCTCTTCTCCGAGTTTCCGCTTCCTTCTTTAATAAAAGAGAGAGAGCACCCCTATTACTTAGAGGGAATGCAATAGTGAGCTTCTAAAACCATTCCCAATCACCCCTCCTCCTGCTGTGCGCAGGCTTTTCTAACCTGAGTGAGTTGGCCTAGCAACTTCCTTCTAAGGAAGAGAATCTAGCTGCCAGGTGTGATGGTGCATGCCTGGAATTCCAGCTACTGGGGAGGCTGAAGTGTGAGGATCACAAGTTCAAGTCCAGCCTGGGAAACTTAGTAATATCCTGTCTCAAAATAAAAAATAAAAAGGGATGGGGAGTAGCTCGGTAATAGAACACTTGCCTAGCATGCAGGAGACCGTGGGTTTACTCCTCAACACTGAAAAACAAAACGAAACAAAACAAAACAGAATATGGGGAGCATGAAGGGCCATGGTTCTGAGACTAGGTGCTAAGATTATGACTCCCATCTCACTTGTTGCCCATCTCTGGCTCTTTTTCCTTGCTACTTTGCTGTGCGATGACCATGGAAAACCTCATGTAGCAAGGAACTGAGAGCAGCCTCCAGCCAAGAGCCAGGAAGGAACAACAGCCCACAGTGAGCTGAATCCTGTGAACAGCCCTTTGAAGGCTCTCAGAGCAGACCCCCTCCAAACTGAACCATAAGATGGCTGTGCCTGGCCAGCAGCCTGATGGCAGCTTATGACCTAGAGTTAGAGGACCCAGATAAGACTGCATGCATAATACTGAATCACAGCAACGATGAGGCAGTAAATGGCTATTGTTCTAAACCACTAAATTTGGGAGTGAATTGTTAGGCAGCAATAAATAGCTAATACAGTGCTACTGTAAATGAATTTAGGTACCACGTACAACAGCCAGTCCATGTGTGGTAACTGTGACCACTAGAGTGAGATGCACCAAGGGCCTTGCAGTGCATTTGCAGAAAGATGGTGGCGTGAAAATGGAGGGTCAGAGGGAGGGAAGGCATTTTCCAGAAATCACAAACGAAGCAGAAACTAAAAAGAGAAATAGAGCCAAATGCCTGCCAACTATTTTGTGACATGTGATCATCTCTCTTCTCCATAGTCCCAAAATATTTCACTTGTGCCGAGATTATAGCAGTAACACGGCTGGTCATACGTTGTGTAGTTGTCCCCTTCTCTTTGATCCTGTCCTCAAAGGCAGGGCCAGCCTTCATGATCCAACTCCATCACAGTGTCAGACACCATGTTTGCAACTGATGATCATGAGAAGAGCTTGTAATTATTCTGTCCCTTAAGAAAAAGTTATTATGCTCAGTCTTTCTTTTCCCGTTGAGATCCTCTGGTCTTTCAAAGTCCCATCTCCAGGTGTCTTCTACACAGTCTTCCTGACCTGCAGCTCTTCCGTTTGGTTCATTCACTCCTCTGTACTTCTCTTCAAACTGGCACTTGTGTTCTCTGGCTCTTAGTCAGAGTTAGTGTGCTGTCACCTCTCCCCCTCTACAACAATTTCCAGAACTTCAAGGCAATCTATCGTACTCTTCCTTGCCAGCTCTAGTGCCTACCCCAAGTCTGCAGCAGCTTCCCAGAACCAGGGCCTGGGTCAGATAAATCATTTCAAACTATTCTCTGCGATTTGAATGAATGGAGCGGGGAGACTCAGAGGATAGGTCACAAATTTAAAAGCCACAGAGGTACAAGTCCCTCCGATCTAACTAAGTTTGCAGAGCTAGCAGGATCTTGCATGTGGCTCTCCCAAGTACATTAATGGATCCTTGTTGGCACCATTACCAGGTCAAGGAGAATGGAGCTGTTAACATCACTCCTATGACAAAAAGAAGACCAGGAAGGAGGATACAGACACGAAATGAATTCAAGGGAATACAACAAACAGGAACTTCTGGAATTCACTACCAGAGTCAAAGGCCAAGCCACGTTTCTCTGTCCTCCTGCCTGGCTTCAATGCACCATGAACCAGGACCCCAGCCTAGCCGGAATCGGACCTTCATACAGAACAAGGTTTTGTGTGATGAAGAAGGAAAACCTCTGGTAATTTTATGGTTCTCCCAGCTGCCTTCTTTTGCAATAGGGCAGGGACAGCCAACGATGCCATAAACAGGTGGGGAATGGGAGCACCAGCGGTGAGGCTAGACAGCATGCGGTCCATTAATGAAGAACTCCTGAGAACTCATGCTAAGTGAGAGAATGCCCATTGCCTTGGCAATCTCTCCTCCTTAAGGGTAATCTCAACTCACAGTTGGCCAAACCCTAGCCTGAGGGAGGACTAGGCAGCTCCATCCCTACTGCTCCCAGTTCCTGGACACAGGACTTGCACCTGCCCTCTGGAGACACTGATGAGCCACAGACAGGACTGAATTTGAGCCTTGCTGTTTCAGGTGCTGCTCTCATTTTTGATTCAGCACTCACCGATGGTGGTGATTGGTCAAAATAACCCACCTAGGCTGGTGATTGGCCATTATCTGCACTCTTGTTTCACATCCATCTCCTTAATAATGATTGGTCAGCACTTGCCTGCCTCAATAATGATTGGTCAGGACCTACTTGCTCTGTTGGCACCCATTTGCCTGGCACTTGTTTCTTAGTACCTTAGTTACTCCTACCTGTTAGGTGAGAATTGGCTAGCATCTACCTGCCTGGTGGCCAGCACTTGTCTGCTTGACATGATGGGCCGCTGCTGTCCATGAGCTGGAATTAAGTAAGCACACTTTTCAAGGAGGCCTGGCTCTAGAATAGGAGAGGAATACCCATCCCAGACTTTACAGTTTCTAGGGCATTTGACCACCTTTTCTTTCTTTTGATCTTTAACACAGCCCTGAGAGATGCATATAGCTAGCCCACTTTTCCACAGGTATTCATTCATTTATGCAATGCACATTTGAGAACAACTACTCTCGATCCAATGCTCAGGAAATCTGGGGACAGAGAGATGAAGAAATACAGCTCCTGCTCTCAAAGAGCATAAACTCCAATAGATGGAAAAAGGGTGTCATCATGCTTATCCTAATACTAACCAACAGCCTGGGCATATCTGCATGCCTAATGCTGTTCTGCTGACTTTGTGGGTAGTAACGCAATCCTTACAAGAACTCTGTGATGCGGGTGCTATTATCCCATTTTATAGATAAGAAACTGAGGTCCAAGAAAGTTAACTAGATTTCCCAACCTCTCACAACAGGCAAATAGCAGCAGTAAAGATTTAAACCCAAGCAGTATTGCTTTAAAATGTACACCCTTGGAGCCGGGGATTTAGCTTAGTGGTTTGGTGGCCAGCCTTGCAAGCGCAAGGACCTGAGTTCGATCCCCAGTACCAAACCAAACAAAACAAATGTACACCCTTAGACAGTGTACTCTAGCTACCTCTTTAATCAAAGTCATTGTGACATAAGTGCCAAAGAAATTCCTACCTTGCTATTTTAATCAGAAAGAATGGGTAAGGCAGAGGAGGGGGGAATCTGGGACAAGAAGTAATTTAAACAAGTCTCTCAGAGCCTGAAAGGCCTCTATCACTTCTATCTTTAAGACTTTGTTTTATTAAAATAAATATATAAAGTAAAAATTTCAAGATTTGGATATATTTAAAATATTCAAATTTAACAAATGATTTTAATGTATATCCCATATGCAATATAGCCGTGCTACTTAACAAGAAAATTTCAAGGGTCTAAAAACAAATGGATTCACTATGTGTTTCAGGTGGGGTCTGGTAACAGGAATAGAAACCCCTATAAGAAGCTTTCATCCTCAATGCATCTCTGTGGTTGGATGAGAGTTTTCCCTAGGAGATAAGGTCAAAATTTTAAATTTGTTACCCTCTGTGATTGAAGTTCTAGGAGCCAGTGTCCTCTGGATCTGCTGTGACTGGCCTCAAATTTCATCAATTAAAGTCCAAGAGGCAGTGCAGTGCAGTGCGTTGACTATAAAGGACCTTCCACAGCGAGACTGCATGGGTTCAAGCTGTCACTCTGTTGCCTACCAGTTGTGGGACATTTGGAAAATAATTTCGATGATCTTTGTCTCGGTTTCTCCATCCATAAAACAGGAATAATAGTACCTTCCTCCAAAGTTTGCTATGAGTGTGCAGTATATGCTTACTAGAAGGCTACTCATTCCTCAAACATCTGTTAACCCACCATGTGCCAGGGCCCATGCATCACCCCATGCACAAAGATGAGAAAAACAAGAAGGAAGCTTGCTCGGGTGCAATCACATAGTCTGGTGTGGAGTCAGACTCTACAAGGGGTTATTTTAGGGCAGCTAATCCTAACCCTAATCCAACTACTTGTCAAATGGCAGAATCTGGACTCTGGCTTTGCTGCTCCCCAAACCTGGAGAAAGGCGACCAGAAAAGAGTGGAGAGGAGCCATGGAGGTGGGGTAGGGACCCCATGCCCACAGTACGCCATGTGACTCTTACCTTACTTATGAGATGCTCTGATACTTCCTGGTTGGTACCAAAAGCGTGATTCTTTGGCTTACACACTGTGCTTAGGTACAATTCTATATTCTACCATGAAAGTGAAAAAAAATTTTTTTTGGTACCAGGGATTGAACTCGGGACCTAGCGCTTGTGAGGCAGGTGGTGGAACCACTGAGCTAAATCCGCAGCCCCACTTAGTGAATTTTTAAAGTCACGCTTTTATCAGTTGCAGGAAATTTGGGGAGGAAACAAAAGCCAAGATGAAAAAATAAGAGTTACCCATCGCCCCACCACCCAGAGGCAACCACTGTTCACTTCCTCCCAATCCTTTCTATATACATTTTTAACACAGTTGAGATCATACTGTATAATCAATTTTGTATCTTGCCTTTCAGAAATGTGAATTTAAAAGTCAAGCACCCAAGAACCCCAGCTATCTCATCAACACTTCAGATACCTCAGAAATGCATTGGAATTTTTAAAAAATTGATTCTACAAATCCCCTGCTTCTCTTCAGACCACGTGGGGTTTGCAGCAGAATACATGCCATATAGACACATCCCCTGAAGTGTAATAGATTTGAATTGCACACAAGTTGGTGAATGAATGTCTAAATAATGAGATTAATTAACTTAAAACATAGGAGAAGAGAAATTTGAAGCTACAGATTCAGCAGAGGTCTGCAAGCCTGTCTTGCTAATGAAACAGAGAAATGAAAGACAGGGGCACATGAGGATGGTTACAGAGCCAGTTGCTTGCACCTGATGTGTGTCAGACTCTTCCAGACCTGCCGACTCTCTGGCTGGTGTGGTCAAGAGGCCTCCTGACATCTCAAGCGGAAATGTTAACAAAGAGGTTAAGTATGCAGGTGCCAAAGCCAGGCAATCCAGATTCAAATTCAAGCTTTGCTGTTGATTAACTATTTGACCATGGGTAAAGTATTTAATCTCTCTGAACCTCATCTTCTCAGTGTAAGCGGGAATGGTGCTAGTATTGCCAATTTCATAATGTTGCTATAACAATTGTTTTAGCTCCCATATGTAAAACATGCCAAATACACAGTAAAAGCTTAGTGTTAACTCTTACTAGCTGAGAAACCATGTGTCTTAGAAAAGTGGCTTTCTCATACTTTTTGTGATGACAGTAAGAAATTTTACATGATTCAGCACCTTTAAATATATCTGCTATTATATATAATGTATATATTTATATGAACATGTATGCAAACACATTTATTTCACTAAATTCTGGCTATCTTTACCCACAAGATGCACGCACATTTTCTATTCTAATCACTTTTTTAAAATGTTGGGCACAACTCACTGAACTGATTTCACAACTTGCTACAGGTCTCAGTCACTAGCCTAAAGAGAATCATATACTTTTGGTGTAAGAAAAGCCTGAAATCAGTCTCAGCTCTGCCAATTATTACCTGTGTGACAACAAGTAAAGTTTCCTCATCTGTAAAATGAAGTCTGTGCCCATCTTGCCAGTTTATAATAGGGCCCAAGGCCCGGTCCTTAGTAGGTACCCAATCAACCGCAGCTTTTGTTATTTATCTGCTTTGTTATGCAAACAGGACTCTGAGACAATCCTACCTCCATTACCAATGCCTGTGGGATCTCCAAATGCAATTACCAGGAGGCTTTGTCTCAGGAGTTGGGGTGGAAGCAGCTTCCGAGGTCTGGGATCTCCTCACTTAACAGAGGGCTAGCTGGATTTGATTTTTTAAAGTACTTCCTTTATTTTAATTCAGACCCTGGGGACCTAGAAAGTACACCGCTGCTTTTTCCCAATAAAAATCAGGCCAGCAATAAGCATATTGCATTTGCAATGGTGAAGCTGGGCGCGCCTTCAAAGGACACCGCATTAGGACTTGGCTCACTCCCAGACCGTGTTAGAGAACCGATTTCCCTGGAGGAAGCAGGAAGTCCTCCTGCTCCAGTCTTGCAGGATGGTCAGCTAAAAGAAATCTTGGCTTTAACCAACTCTTTAATGACTGGGCCAATGAGGCATGAAGAGGAGAAAGAAATTGTCTGAGGTATACAGTGTATGAATGGCAAACGGGAACTTGTCCCGTACAGCCCATGCCCCATCCTGGGATCCGTGGGTAAGACGGATAGCCCTTCCGCTTGGTTCTCCAAGCCTGACGGTGGGAGATCTCTTCATTCATCATACCTCAGACAGCAGAGGCATTTTAATTTCTGGGCACATTCAAGATAGCTAAACCTACAAAAACAATTTTTTTTTTTTGGGTACCAGGGAGCGAACTCGGGTCCTTGCACTTTTGAGGCAGGCGGCGGAACCACTGAGCTAAATCCCCAGCCCCAAAAACAATTTCAATGGTTAAAAAAAGTTCAAGATGCATAGCACTTACTAATTGCCAGGCACCATTGTAACTGCTTTACATATTTCATTAATAGAATGTCCACAGACTTATCACAAAGATGCTGTTCTCACTTTAAGGATTTTTTTAAACTGAGACACAGGGTTGTTAGGCAAATATCCATGGCTAGGAAGTGGCAGAGATGAGATTTGAACCCAGGAAGTCTGGCCGCTGAGTCCCTGCCCTTGGTGGTGATGTGAATAGCCAGCTTTTACTATGGGCTCACTGTAGCCAGGGACTGCTCCGTGACCTTCATGAGTGCTAACTCATTTAATCTTCACAGCAGCCTCATGAGATCAACGTTACTATTGCACCATTTCTCAGAAGAGGAACCTGAGGTCCCAGGCTGATAGACTATATGGCATTTTACCTGTGCCCAGAGCTCTGTCTTCTGGAAGTTTCGAGGACAGAGAAATTGAGAGGGCTCTGTTTGTCAGTGGTACCCTCCTGTATAGATGAGAGGTGGTGGCTGTTGCCCCATTCATCAAAATATTTTCTAACGATTGCACCAGGCACAAGGCCAGGCTCTGGGGATTTAAGGATGCACACAATCCCTGCTCTCAAGCAGCTTAAAACCCAGGAACAGAAAGATTGATAGCTCCTGTTTGTAAACTCTTGCTGTGGATCAGATACGATATTCAGGGATTCTCACAGGTAAAAATCCTTGTGTTCTCCTAACATTTACTGAGGTTGATTTTATCACCCCATCTGGTAAACAGAGTCAAAGGTGGTGAAACCAGGATTAAAATCTAGGTTTGTCTAATTCCAAAGCCCATATTCTCAACCACTAAATCATACCCAATCCTTACTCCAGGGTATAGAATCTAGCTAAGTACATCTCCGATTAGGACTCCAACATCCAGCTCACCATCCTCCATTGTGAAATATCCTGTGATTGGACTCCACCCTGGGCCCCAAGAGTTAGTCTAAACTAGTCCGGATGACATCATTGCCTCCCATGGTGATTGGGTTACAAACCAGACCGAAGTCAATCAAGTGTGTACACACACAGGTTGGTTGAGAGTGATCAAATCAGAGAGAAGCTCTGAACTCTCTTCTGGTCAGTGTAAGGAGAGTCATTCTTTCTTTCCTGAAACAGTTAAGACAAGCAAGACAGCGTGAAGCCTTGGTCATGTTGCCATTAGGGAGAAAGTCAGACTAAGGAAGGAGCCAACTGCGAAGGGTATAGAAGTTGAGAGAAGAGCTGAGAATCCCAGGTGAAGCACTGGACACAATGCTTGAGGCTTCCACAATTTACCTCTCAG
Source organism: Fukomys damarensis (assembly GCF_012274545.1). Lineage (NCBI taxonomy): Eukaryota > Metazoa > Chordata > Mammalia > Rodentia > Bathyergidae > Fukomys > Fukomys damarensis. The sequence goes on from NW_022900935.1 coordinate 6,761,244, forward strand.
TTATTTATGTGAGTCTAGGAATCCTCTTTAATGTTTAAATCAGTTCACCCTCTTGCAAATGAGGACATCCTAACTTGCATTTTAGGTGTCCGGAAGAGATGGTAAATTATGGGACTTAAGAGTTATCGTTCTAAACTTATCTATTTGCCAAGTCAGTGTGATTAAGCTACCAAACGATTAGTAAAGAAAAATGTATAGATTTCTAATAAAATTCTTAAAATTTTATATTCTCTAAACCAGAAAATACATGCAATTAAAAATATTTGACACCCATTTTTATCATTAAAATGTATATCTCCAGAGGGGGTGAAGGGAGGGCAGGGGTGTGGGGAAAAATGAGAACCAAGATCTGTCATGTAAAGGTACAAGATCCCAATGATGAATGTAACTGCACTGCATACTTAAAAAGTATTAATAAACTCAAGATTTAAAAAAGTGTATCTTCATAACTTTGTGCATACTAAGAAGAAAACAAAGAGCACTTCTATGAAAAAAAAAGAGCCAACCATACAAACAAGCATTGTGTAAACTAGAAGAAAAAGAAATGATGATAAAGAAAAAAATTATACTAACATTGTGATACCTTGGTATTTATCAGATGACAAAGAATAGAAGAAATGGTCATACTCAGGGTTGGAGAGGAGTTAGCACAATTTACATTCACGTTCTCCTGAATTACGTATTAATCAGCAGCAGTTCTCTGGAGAACAAGTTAGCAATAAGTATAGCAATATTATGTATATTATTAGATTCACCCTCATGATGAAATTTAAGGAAACAATCTAGGCAATATGATGAAAATCAGAATCAAAATTTTCAACTGCAGGTGACTGGCCAAATAAATTGTGGCAGCCTACATAAGGGAGCTCCGCACAGTTATTTTAGAAAGACAATATAGGGTCTGGGATTTAGCTCAGTGGTGCTGCCACCTGCCTTACAAGTGCAAGGTCCTGAGTTTGATCCCTGGTACCAAAAAAATAAATAAAAAATAAAAGGGCAATATATAGAGATATATTAAAAATAAATGACATACTATTTGTACTGTTATAAAGGTAGTTTACAAAACAAAAAAATGCTATCATATATATATGCAGATATGGTAAAATAAATTTTACCCATGAGCCTAAAATTAGAAGCATTGAAAAACCAAGAACATTATTCTAAGAGGGTACTTTACAATTACTCTTTAAAATCCTACTCTTGTAATAAAAGCTAGACAGGTTGCTGTGGTGTACAGGCCCCGATGCCCATGACCTGTCACCTGCCAGTAACAGACTTGCTTGAACAGGGTGGGGTGGATCCCAGGAGATGGTTGTGATCCCGTCAGAGGCCATTTTGTGCTGTCTCCTAAGAACATGGTCACTTTCCAACCCCTGAAGATGCTCCAGATGCTGAGAGTGAAAAGAAATTGCAGCAAGGGAAAGGGAAAGGGAAAACATAGCAACATCAAGGACTAGCGCCCAGGGAGCTTTTCACCTCGCTTCAGTTGCTCCCAAGTTCGAAGCAATAGTGGTATGTACCTATAGTCCTAGCTCTTCAGGAGGCTGAGGCAGGAGGATGGCTTGAGCCCAGAAGTTCAAGACGGGTCTGGGGGACACAGCAAGACTCCGTCTCTGAGAGAAAAAGAAAACACTTTTTATAACAAATGCTGGTGATAAATGATTTTTAAAACTCAATCTCTAGGTCAGGAATGATTTCTTGGTTATTGAAAAAATTAATTTACCTTCTTGTTGCATAATGCTATTTTTAACATTTTACTAATTATGATTTATATGTGGAAATTTGTAAAGCAAATATAGTATGTTGTATGTAAAGAAAATGCAGTCACTAAATATATAGGTTTTATGTAAGTAAGTTTTCTCCATTTTTAGGTAAAAAGACATTTTTAGACAAATTGAATATGGTGCTACTGTAATCTGTACTTCAAGAGGTTCACAGGACATATTATATTTAATACAAAGTTTTTTACATTTCATTACTTCTTACCACATACTGTATACCCTGGCTTCTATCCGAATGTATTTTTCTATCTCTGTTCTCCTTTGAAGTTGAGAATCTAAATCCCAGAAATATTGTTAATATAAAGTAAGCTAGAATCTAGATTTTCTGGGTATGGAATCTGTATGTGTGTTGTGTGTATAAAAATATTAGCAGAGGTTGTTCATGGCTGATTGAATTATGGGTAATTTAAGTTATTTTTTCCCTTTTTTTGACTAGCCAGCATTTTCTAGTTTGTTTTTAACACCAAGCATATGAATAGTATAATTTTTGATCAACAAATTTAGCTATTTAAGAATGATGCTTTCTTAATTTTCCTGTGAGTTTAACTCCTCTCTGTATTTCTTTCATTTGCGGCAGAAATACAGTCTATTGAAATCGGAGCCTATGCCCTTGTTTTTTTCAAGGTTACTGGGGGTGTTTAGAGCACGTGCCAAGAGTGGGCAGGTGGCCTGTGGTTCACTGCTGTTATGCAGCAGTCACTATGTCTGCTCCTTGCCCAGAACTGCACCCCCTCCAGGACTGGGCCCCTGCTGGACCTTCCACAATGCCCCGCTAGCCCAGGCCAAACCTGAGGGGCCCTCTGCCACCCCTTACCCGTCTCCCGCCATGGCCACCTGTGGCCAGCTGTCCTGCACCACGAAGGACATTCGGCAACGCTGCCTCCTCCGGGGCTCTGCACAGAAGCATGGGGAGAGCCTCTCGGATCTCCAGTCCCCCACGTCCAGCAGAAGTTGCCATCACCCCTGCCACTCCCAGGGCGTGGCCTGGATAGGATAAGAAGCAGGAGACGGAGCTCCTCCAGCCTCTAAATTGTTCGATACTTTTGCCTTTTTTCTGTTTCACTCACTCTTCCTCTTCTCCCATCCAGTAAATTTTATTGAGTTTTGGAGGAGTGTGCATGCAAGAATGATCACACACACACACACACGCACACACACACACACACACCACCACCACCACCACCAACAACAACAACAACGACACATGCTGATTCCAGTCAGTCACATATGCTCCGTATTCTTTTTTATTAGTATTTATTTGCTATACACAGTAGTCACATTAACCCTGGAGAATCGGCCCCTGTACTGATCACATCATAATCATTTTCATTCCCCTTCCCCTTCTTGCCTCCTCATCTCTTCCCACCCTCAGACTCCCCCTTTCCCATCTCCACAAAGTCTATCTCCTTGTTTCTTATATCTGTCTTTTATTTTGCTCTTAAATTTTTTATATTTTGGGTCTCTCTTAGAAGAGAAACCATATGATATTCAACCTTCTGTGTCTGATTAATTTCACTGAGCATTATGATCTCAAAGTGTATCTATTTTCCTACAAATGACTTAAAATCCACCCTTCTTTATGGCTGAGTAGTATTCCATTTATGTATAGCTCAAAATTTTATTTGGTTTTAAGAGTAAAAACTCAGGAATTTGACCCGTTTGTTCCCTGGTTATGCTGAGTCACATGTTCTATTATACACATATTTAGTTATTTAAGTAAACGAGTAAGTACATCAACACAGAAAACAATAGTTAACTCTTATTCTCTTGTTATCAATCACAATTCTTCTGAGACTCAAATAAGATAACAAATAGGAGCAATCATTTATTACTGCACTTCCTAGGTACTAGATAATGTTCTTGGTATTTTATCTGTATTCATTCTGCTGAATCCCAAATAACCTTTAAAGCAGCTACCCCTTTTCTTCCACTTTGTAGACAAGGGTCTGTGCTTTTCCAGATGCTGCTAGATTTAACTGCAGGCCAGAGCTGATGCTGGTGAAGATGGAGCATCTTTCTGAAGGTCTCCCAGCTACAGTTTAGTAGGGTCAAACCTGGGACTAGAAGACAGGTCTTCAGATTCCAAATCCTCTCATTTTTCTCTGCATCTCTGCCTTTTGAGATGGGCTTTGCAAACCAAGCCCAATGCATAACTATCAGACATTTCCACACAGGACATGTGGGAGAGCTTTGCTCTGATTTGTGAGTCTAATCTGGAGTGAAACTGGCACCATTGCTTCAGATGCTTCGTAGACACAATTGTCAGGTGCAGCTCCCAGCTTCAAAATGATGGACTGCTCAAGTACAAGACGGGGAAGGAGAAGCCGAGTGGCTGCAGCCAATGAAAATATCCCCAGTGGGGATCTTCTCTGACACGGAACAGAGAATGTGTCAGCATCCCGGATGTGCTCTTGGGCTGTCTTAATGCAAGTTTCCAGTATTCTGTGCAAGGGACAAGATGGTTCTGTTCTTCTCCATCACTGGAGCCTAGACTCACTCTGGACTCTGCCTTTAAATGAGGGCTCAGCCAGCTGGTGCCCCTGAGGGAGCTGCAAGCTCCATGGGGAGAGGAAGAATAGGAAAGGATCTGAATTGGGATTCTGACCAATGGAGAAATACAGACCTCAGGGGATGTGGTCACTGTTTTTACAATTCTGAAGGTTGTCATGGGAAATGGTAGAAGACTTGGCCTGTGGGTCCATCATGGTTTATATCTAGACGTCTCCTTAAAGCCTTTGGAGGGCAATTGGATTACAGAGCTATAGAGCTGACTTGCTGTTAGGAGATGGGGCTGGTCGGAAGAGGAGGGCGTGATCCAGGAGGTTGTATCGCCCTTTCAGCTTCTCCCTTGACTCTCTCTGCTTCCTGCCCGCCATGAGGCCAGCAGCTTTCCTCTGCCCAGGCCCTTTCACCACGTGAGGACCAAACCTTCTAAAATATGAACCAAATAAACCCCTCCTATAAGTTGTGAATGTCAGATATTTTGTCCCAGTGACAAAGAAAGCGACTAAGACAGAATCTAAAAGAACAAACTTAAAGCAAACTTAAAACAAACAGTGACAATGAACTTGAGAGAGAGAACCTAAGTAAGACACGGAAGAGCACAAACTCAGAACCAAACACCTGGATTTGAATCACCACTGAGCTACTGCCTAACACCTTGAGAAGCATGAGCTTCCTTGTCTGCAAAAGAGGGACTGTGACAGCAACTTTCTCAAACAGTTCTTTGGAGAACATTTAGTGAAAAGCACTTAGCACTTGGTCTATAGAAGTGTTCTGTAAATGTTACCTGCAATACTGGTTATTATCATAGTGTTACTACTGCTCTCCTTGCCAGGACTGTTTAGCAGTGGGGTGTGCATCCTTAACTGGTAGCTGGTGCCCCTACCCTGCATATGTGTAAGCAGGGGCTCAAAGACTTGGCACTTGGTGATCACTGTAAAGTAGGTTCAAGCTTTGCAGTTCAGAGAGAGCTAAAGAATCCATGGGCCCTGCAATCTGCCTCTTTCCTCCATGAGCCAGAAGTGCCCTTCAGAGGAACGTACCCCACTTTCCTTGCTGGGGTCTTGGGAGTGGCTTCATGTCCCTGACACTTAGGTTTCCAATGAGAACCATCAAGCCAGTGTCCAGGAAGAATGTGGCCTTGGTCCAGCCCAGATGAGCAGAGACTGCTCATTTCCTGCCAGTGACCACTAAAGGTGATGAGAACAAAGTGCGCAATAATGGCCAACGCTCTGCCCACATGAGGTGTGACAGTGAGCCAGGAAATACCTTGGGAGTGCCCTGGAGCAAAGGCGGACAGCAAGCAGCAAGTAAAACGACCTAGCTGCTGCAGGGCCTGCTGGCTGGGATTTATCCACTCGGCATATTTGTGGAAAGCTCAGGATCCAGAACAAGTCTGACACTGAAAGGGCTCTTTATGTGATCCCAGGAGGGCAGATTAACAAGGAGAGGGAATGGGTGTGTGGGGCAGTGTGCCCTGAGCAGGAGGGACCAGAGAGGATCATGTGTTCCGGGCCAGGCTTGCAGGTCCACCCAGCCAGCCCTCACACATCCGAATCTGAGCCCTAGAGAGGCAGCGGCAAGAAGTAGCTCGAATTTGGGGTGCAGAGAGGTTCTTGGTGAGATGACACAGCTCAGAGCAGCCTTCTCTGGACTCCTGAGAAACAAAATGCAGCTGGCTGCACTTTGGCAGGAGCCATCGAACTTTGAGGAAGGAAACAGGCCCCCTTCTTTATCAGGGCAGCTTCTGCACAGGTGTGAGGTTGGCCCAGGACTATTTCAAAGCCATCAAAGAGACCCTGCATCTATGGTGATAAGCAGACTAACAGCAATAACACTTTGCTCATTAATAAATTAACTAGTTCATTAATTAAATGATATCTTACTGATTACCTAGTGTGATGGTTAATTTTATGTGTCAACTTGACTGGGCCGCAGGGTGTCTAGACATTCCGTAAAATGTTATTCTGAGTGTGTCTATGAGACTGTTTCTGGATGCAATTAACATTTGAATTGATAGACCGAGTAAAGCAAATGGACCTTCCTAATGCCGGTGGAACTTGTCCAATTACTTCAAGATATGAATGGAACCAAAAAGGCTGAACAAGAGGGAACTTTGACTGCCTGGTTTGAGTTGCAAACTGCCTCAGATTAGATCTTACACCATCAGCTCTCCTGGTCTTTATAATAAATCTCTTAATATGCACATATATATGTATATATCTTATTAATTCTGTGTCTCTGGAAAACCCTAATATACCTAGTACGTGTCCGATGTTATATTCTGGGCTCAAATAGATTTAACCAGCAACCCCTTTAGCAGTGGACATCAGAGAAGAAATTAGGGGGACACCTCATAGAAATGACAGAAGTTGTACCTGAACACATGGAAGACTTCTAGAAATAACCTTGAGGGGTTGGAATACAGACAGGCTGGAGACACTGAAAGACGTGACAAAAGCCAGAGCCAGGAAAGGACAAATGAATCGCTCTTAATGCTATTGCACTTAAACCTTTCAGCTGGGGAAACAGCACACAAGCTTGTGCATGTGTCTATAGCATGGAACCGAACCCTGACCAGCAGATGCCCGGTCCTGTGTGTCAGCCCCAACTCTACATCACCTTCAAGGAGAATGAAGACTACGGGCTTGGGTTTTCCGGAAAGGATAAGAATACACGTTGATGTATGATGTTTGTGCATGCCTGCCTGTCACATGGGCAGAGAATATGTATAGTTAGATTTACAAAGACACAGACAGGTGCAGGGTTTTAGGTTTCTTTAGGAATTAAGTCTCAGATCAAAATTGTCCTGGGCTTCAGGCTTGGTGAGTCTAGCATTTGTGTGACCCATCAGACAGAGCCTGTGTTGGGAGAATGCTGTTCCAGACTCCTAATAGCCGTCTGCAAACAAGACCAGGGCAGGATTCCTCAGGCAAGGTGTGTGCAGGTTTATTTCTTTTGGCTAAGTATACCTTGTTCTCATGGGTCCCCTGGAATTAACCTGCATGGGCAGGTGAGCCACCCAGGCCCACTAGGGAGGCAAGTCTGCAGGAGTTCTGCTGAATACAGACCTGATCTCACTCAGTCCAAATCACTGAGGCTCCTTAGGCATGATTTCTCTGTTCCTTTCATGTTCTCTGTCCATTGTCCTGATCTGGCTTCCTGGGCCAACTATGGCCTTTATTCTGCAAACACTGACTATGGACCTATCGTGGCCTAGGAATTGTATCAGGCATGAAAGATTCAGACATAATAAGACACAGAAGGCTAAAATCATAAGAAAACAGAAGAATGGGGGATTCAGTACTAACCTGTACTCATTTATATGTTACTGGTCGCTTCCTGGAGTTGGGCATTTGAAGTGATCACTAACTTCACCCTTTTCGGCCCTTCCATAAGTTTGCAACCAATCAAGATACAAGACATAGGACATAGATGAAATTCAAAACACCACGTGTGAAGGTGATCTGAACAACATGACTTTAGACCTACGACCACTGGGAAATGGACTACCCACAGTATAACTTTTTCCATTGTGAAGCCCGCCCTGAGAAACTTACCACTTGGATGTGGGTCTCGAATGCATCCACTGTGAAAGTGGGACCACAAAAATACAGAGAAAGTAGAGCTGAGTACGCTCAGTTCCTTTTCTGAAACTTGCCCATCAGATAAATCAGATACATTGGGATATAATTAGTGAAGACATATAAAAACCGCAGCATTACTTGAGTTGTCATATCTGCCCTTGAGAGCACAGGACCAAGGGAAGGGCTGTTCCTCCCAACGCCATGTACGTGTGTCCAAGTTTTAGGCTGCTAACAAGAAGATGAACTTGTGATAGCTAGGTTCCTAGTTGCTATGGAGACCACAGAGTAAACAGCACTGGACCTGGTATCCAGATGTCCAAGTTTAAATCTTGACTCTGCCACTTCCAAGATGGTAGCTGCTTCACTGCATACACCAGGTCCCTTCTGTGGGGTCGTGGAACACAGCTCCTGCTGACCTATGGGCAACACGCAGCTAAACAAGAAGTAACTTTTCCTGTCCTATGACATTAGGATTTGAGAGTTGTTTGTTATTGCGGCATAACCAGGAAAATTTGAGCAAATCTTTCCCCCTTTTCAAGGTTTGGATCTGTTCTCTGAGAAGTACATGTACTGATGCTCAGCCTCCTGTGGAGGGTCATTGGGAGGACAAATTGAGCACGTTGGGGGGCAGATAGGAGGGACTGTGTTTGTTAATTCTGTACACTGGCCCGGGTGCTCTTCCTCCTGAGAGGAGAAGTATAATATGTGAACCTGCTCTGCAGTCTAAGCGGGACATCAAGTTGAGGCTCAGGTATCACTGAATTAAAAGAAGTAGCTTCTAATCACAAGGCCTGTTGAACCTCTGTTTTATAATGGGCCCATTATAAGCCTGTCTGAGACCAAATCAGAGGGCTTGGCACTGCACTCCTCATCTTCCCAACCGCCTCTAAGTTTCTGGGCAGCTCAGGAAAGGTTTTACATAGACTAAAGTACTTTCTATCTCTGTCTTCTGGTCTATTACACCACTGTGCAAGACACACACACACACACACACACACACAGCACAGAGTCCATTGCAACTATAATGGCTTAGTTGTTTTTCAAGTACAGAGAGAATTCATAAACAATTTCTTTAAAGTTAAAGGAGAGAGAAAGAGAAGAAAGATCTTGTACACTCCTTGGAATGGATTTTTTAAAAATCTGGGAGTCAAGCTTTCTTTTCCCCTGAGATATGATTATGATTTCTCTCTCTTTCCCTCTCTACCGTTTCATGTGTATTAAATACCCGGTGTGGAACTTGCTGGTGCTGCTTGCTGCTCTCTGGCTCGCCTTCTAGCACACAGTGGATTGTATGTCCTGACCCCTGGTGGCTGGCTGCAGCCAGGTGACCAATTCCAGTCACGGAGCTGTCAGCAGAGGTGACACCTGTTGCTTTTGGGCCAGCGCTTTAACTATGCTGTCCCTGCGGGGCTCCTGAGCCCAGGCTCTCCTGCGGTGCGGCAAATGATAGTGTTCAAGATGGTAGCTGCTTCACTGCACACACCAGGTCCCTTCTGTGGGGTCGTGGAACACAGCTCCTGCTGACCTACGGGCAACACGCGGCTAAACAAGAAGTAACCTTTCCTGTCCTATGACATTAGGATTTGAGAGTTGTTTGTTATTGCGGCATAACCCAGCCTATTTTGTCTGGTATATCCATAATAAATGAAAAACTATGCATCATATTCAAGCCAATTATCCCGATGTTGTTTTTATGTCCTAGAGATTCCAAGTTGACCATAGAGGACACAGATTCATGGGAGACCACAGATGTCTTAGCTTTGCCACATTCACTTTCGTGGCCTGGCTTAAAGAGAAGACCATGCTTCCCCGAGAACTGGTTTAGCCTTTGCATTAAACATCAGGCTGCTTCCTCTACCGCATGGCAGGTTTTCATCTCCTCTGAATAATTTTTTAGCAACTTGAGAAACTGCAATCCAAACATATAGTATTTTTGGCTGGAAATTAAAACACGTCACTTTTAAAACATAAGCAGCATGCCCTGAATGTTTATGGTAAAAAGCTCACTCCTGGCCAGACTGCAAAGCTCGCATTACCGAGAGGCAAACCCTGGAGCATGCTAGCAGTTTGCATCCCAGTTTGTCCTTCCTGCACAGTGCCATGACTGTGAATCATTTCTCCTCTGGCACATGAACTTCCAGGCTTTATGACTTCTTATCAAAGGGTGACTGTCTAGAATTTCCTCTTGCCGTAAGGGGACAATGATAGAGATGGGAAAAAAGGGTTTCTGTCCACTCTTCTGCCTTTGTGAAGAGCCAAAGATCTTAGCTCAAAGGAAATTTCCAGAAGTACTGCACAGAAGAGTTTTTTCGGGGGAGGGGTATGATTTTGTTTCATATTCGTTCATTTTGTTCTTTTGTTCATACTTACAATGAGCAAGTTTCTGTGAAGGGTTTTATGAGGGACTGCAATGCAATGATACGCCCCGAGTCTCAGGAGCCTGGAGCTGAACAGCTGAGGCGTTTGGTAACACAAGTCACAAGGGAGACACGACATTGTCACGGGAATTTGGAAGAAGGAGCTGTGTCAGAGGGTCCGAGAATGGAAAGGGGAAGACACGCACATTTGGGACGGCCTGTTATCTGCTCTCACTCCATTTCTGCCACACTCTCGTGAGGAGGCAAACCACACGTGTACTGAGCAAGGAGGCACCTTTCAGACGTTCAGGCCAAGCAACCGTTGGGAGAGTTCTGTTTCACTCTCAGCTTCACCTAATTCCAAAGTCAGGTTCCAGGGCCTGTACCTCTCCAGGCCCTGACTTATCTATCTAGAAAATGGAGGCGGAACAAAGGCACTGATGTCATAGAGTTATTTTAGGGAGTCAACTCGATCACTATAAGCAAAAATGTCCTTTGTCTGGCACCCAATAAGTGAGCGGTTCCCAGAGGCTGATGTGAAGATTGAGATAATGAAGTGCTTAGCAAGCGGATCGGCACACAGATCTCGACTCATTATGCACGCTGCTGCTGATGGTGGTGTGATGGCGATGACGATGACGGTGGTGGTGGCAGCTCTGGCATCATCGACACAGTTCGTGTGATACACCCATGCTTGCCGCCACAGAAGAAGCGGGTATTGGCTTTGGCCAGCTCAGACTTCGGGTTAAACTAAGAGCTTCACGGGCCAGGGATTTAGCTCAGTGGTGCCGCCGCCTCCCTCAGGAGCACAAGGTCCCGAGTTTGATCCCCGGTACCAAAACAAAACAAAACAAAACAAACCCAAAACAAACGAAGAACGTTCAGGATGCAACAAGCTAAGGAAGTAGGGAGAATGATGATCCCTCCCAGAATTAGCACACTAAGAAAATGCATTGTCAATGCATTGCTTCTTTATGTGACTTCTTCAAATGTTGGTTGGCGACAAAGCCAGAATTCTCTTATCAAAATGAAATCTGTAGAATACAATTTTCAGCTCAAACAATGTGGTTTATACAAAGCGCCACCCTTGCATGTCAGATGAGGAAATACAAAACTGTTCTATAATGGATATATTGTTTGCACACAAAAAGCCTTATGAATCCATGCTTCTTGCAGGCCTCATTTGGCATCATCAGTAAAAGGGGAAAACGCTCTCTTCTCCAGAGGAAACTTCAAAGGAGACCTCAGCACCACGTTAACTGTCCCCTTTGTTCTTAACAAAAAGGCAGAAGGCCACACCCACCTCTTTGTTTCTGGGACTCTAGGTTCAGGGAGGTGAAGATCTGGCTGTCATCACCACTGGTCCTTTCCACTGGGCTGAGAGGACTCTGGATTGCTCCTCTGGTGGGGGTGGGTGTGGGTGTGGGTGAATTCCAAACTTCAGAATGCACTGATTACCCACTAAATCCTCAGCACTGTTTTAGGTACTCAGGGACTTTAAAGGTGGGTAAGACTCTTTACTGAGAAAGCACTTACTGCTTACTGGTATGAGGGAAAAGGCAAGCCCATGAAGGGAGATTGGTGCTGTCACCAGACAGCCACGGAGCCAATGTCCTACCATGCCTCTGCAGCATGCCTACTGCACACCAGGTGAGACACTAAAAAAGGAAGAGAGAAAAAACAAGAAGCTGCACTTCCTGTCTTCAGGAAGCCCAGAGCCCCAGTGCTTTAGGAACTCACCTGAATGAGAGAGAGCATCAAATTGAGAACCAGAGAACAGTTTTTGGAAGGGTGTTAAAAGCATCAGGACCTGACATTGCAGCTAAAGTCAGATCAGTTACTGTAACCATCATTGCTCAGTGGATTTGTTTTTTGCCTGTTACTCAACCTATAAGCCCTGCAGACCACTCCGTATATTTTGAGACTGTCGCATTCAGTTCTTTCTTTCCTTCAACTCCTTGGCTTTGGCTGGAGAAAGGACAAAACTCCCTATCGGGAGTAAAGAGGGTTTCATCATCTCTCTCTCTCCACCCAGGCGCAGCCCTTCGGGAAAGGGCTGAGAGGGGGACATTTGAAAGACTCCAAACAGGTTAATAACAGGAAGAAGAATCTTCCAGGGAAAAGAAACAGTGAATCCTATGGCCCGAGGCTACGACAAGTTTAGTGAGTTCAAGGAACCCAGAGTACAGTAGGAATAGTAGAGGTGGAGCAAGGGTGTGGGCTTGAGCAACAAGGGCTGTAAGTAAGGGAGTGGTGCTCTCATCTTACTGTTTACACTACCCCTTGGGCAGCTGAGAGAGGGTGGACCGTGGAAAGCCAAGATGGAGAGCAAGAAAGCTAGCTTAGAGGACCATTGCTGTGATTCAGGGACGAGACCATGAACCAGGGTAGCATCCATTACTTCAGAGAGAAGGAGGTGGATTCGGACTACAGCTTATAAGTGACAACTGACTTTCATTGATTTGGAAGAAGAATCTAGAATGATTCCCGGCTTTGCAGGTTGAGCAAAGGATAGTGCTGCTTACTGAGGCCTAGTGGTCAGTAAGTAATGGCATTACCCAGGGCATCATGGGGAAGTTTCGTCAAAGAAAAGGCCAGAGTTTTGTTAGGAGAAGTGAAGGTTTGCGTGCCTGTGAGACACCCAAGTAGAGACCTAAAGCAGGCATTCAGTTTAAGATTCTATGAGCTGGTGCATGGAAAAGGGTGAGAGATGCACATTTTGAAGTTTTTAGCATATAGGTGATATTTACAGTCAAGGAATGGATCAAGGTCACTTTAGGAGAGAAGCAGAGAAAGGCAGAGGTCCAAGGACTGAGCCTGGAGGTGTTCCGACAAAGCAAAACCCTTCTTCTTTCGCACCGGTAAGGGGCCCCTGCATGGCAGGATAAACTGCAGAGGGAAAAGCCGAACCTCTGAGACCGTTTTTAACCTAATTTGAATACTGTATGTACATAATTAAAAACATTTGGCCCCAAAGATTAATAACTCCTTCTGCATCTTCCGATGACAGGCGCTCTGATTTGTCGGGCGGGGCGGGCGGGGCGGGGGGTGTCTGCGGGGGGTTAAAACCCTCCCCCGT
>NW_022900935.1:6774799-6798386 GCF_012274545.1 Fukomys damarensis
GGGCGGGGCGGGGGCTTTCTGAGTTGATTAACACCTCCACGTTGCTTTGAGCAAAGTGTGGGGCGGCAACAGAAAATGCCACATTGCAGATGCCTGACTCGGGGATGGGACTCTGACTTCACGCCTCCCGAGAGAGGCAGAGACTCACTTCTGACGGAGGGAAAGTATTACAAAAATATATATGTAACACATATTCTATTCCTGATTTAGGTCTATAATCTTATGAGCCAGACTGTAATGAATAAAGTTATAATTAGCAGTAGATGAAGAACACGCGGCCGTGTTTTCTAGGGTGCACTTTAGGGCTCTGGTCCAATCTGCACATTTACAAGCTGTGCTATTTGCATCGACTTCTACAGACTCCACTCAGAGACAGAAGAGGCTGCATTATTGATTACAGCGTGTTCATCTTGCTTATCTCTCTACTACACCCTGCGGGCTCTGCAAATGCAGGAGGAGGAGGGAACAGCCAGGAAATCCGGAAAACACTACCCCATCCCCACAGAACAACCCCTAAATAGTAGCGCTGATGTTTAATCTATGCCAGTAAACCTCTGGTGTCCCCCAACCCCTGACAAGGTTTATAGGCTCGACTAATTGGATGCAAACCTACACGAATCGCGGAGATGCAGGTTGTGTGACCTTAGGCAAGTCACTCCCTTCTCTGGATCCTGGGTTTCCCATCCGGGAAATGAAAGTATGAGTTTGAGTATTCCTGGCTTCAACATCCGAGGATCTATGTCTCTCAAAATGAAACCAAGTCAGATGTCACAAGGCAAAGTCCTGCAGGGTCAGGACCTAGGCTGCCAAGGAGCCGTGCCTCTGTATACCTCTCTGTTTGTATGACTGGGTGCACAACAGTACCCAGCTAATTATCTAACAACTAACTCCCCAGCGGAAAAACTCTGACTTGTATTGCTGGCCCAGTTCGGTGTGGTGTAAACACTCCCACCGTGGTGGGTTTCAGCCTACCAGAACGATGTCATCACATATGGATTTGGGAACTATGCATGTAATCAGTTCTCATAAGCCAGATGACTGACCAAGTATAGCACCCTACTCATGGCTTGCATTGGGAAAAACTGATAAGTCAGCTCCTCTCCCTTCTCTCTTGCCTCCTCTGGTCGAAAGACTCGATGCAGGGGTCAACACCGCTCTCGCAGATGTGAGCAGAATGGCTTTGGCCTTCTGGAAGTGACCTCTGCGATGTGGCTACTGAGGTGACTGCAGCCTCAAGGAATCTTAAACAAAATATCCAATTTTGGATTGTGTGAATTTTATTTCCCTTTTGGAGGCTTAGTTAAGTTTTGGTTTTTTTTTTGTTTTTTTTTTTTAGGACATCAGTTGGATCAGACCAAGGCCCACCTTTTCGGCCTCATCTAACATCAAACCTCTTCCTAGCAGGCGCTACTTACAATACAGTTTTACAGGGTAGGGGGAAGTTAGGGCTCCACTGTGCGAGGGGACACAGTTCATTCCATAGCTACGAGCGTGTTGTGAAGATTAACTGAGTTAATATAGGAAGCCTACCTATTCTATGGTAAAGATTCAGTATTATAGTAGCCATTACTGTAGGAGAGTACGTATAATTTTAGACATCAGTATACATTTTTAAAAAGATGTTGATCAACTTGAGTTTGAACCACAGAGCCAAAGATGAGAACCAAAGAAACAAAAAAGTGATTTTGGAACAAATTTTGTAACTATACAATTCAACATTCTCTCAAGAGCTTATCACCCTCTCTAGAGCAACAAATGTCCACTCTGATGGACAGTTCAAGTCAGCATCGGTCTAGAAGAGCTGCACCTGCAGCTGGCATCTTAGAGACAGAACTCTGAAGAACTACATTCTGCATCCTACCAGTTTCTTTCCCATTTGTGAACCCTCGGCTGCCCACAGGACTTCCGGCCTCTCCCATCTGCAGTTCCAGAACGTCCCGTTCCCCATGCTGACGACCAGACCCTGGGCACTCACCCTCCAGTCTCGGAGTGAGATGGTGTCCCAGATAACATCCCCATTTGCTACAGCATTTTGTAGCTGCCTCTGGACTGATCCCTGCTCACTCTCCATAAATCTGCATGCGCATTAGGGAGGAATGATGTGAGGAAAGGTAAGGGGAGGTTGGAGAAGAGGGAAAGTAAGAGAGAAGGGAATTCCCATTTCTTCAGCACCTGCCAGTCGCCAGGCATAGTGCCGCATGCTTGTGTCCCATCTCAATTCTGATAAATTCTCCCATCAGCCCTCAGAAGAATTCTATAGATGAAAACTATCAACGGCCCGGGGTCATCCCCTGTACGATGGCACTCAGCTGGGAAAGGTAGAGGAGCTGGAATTTGAACTCAGTTCCCTGGCTACTCCAAAACTCCTCCAGCTGGTCATGACTCTGCCTACTGTGCAGCAATGTAAATGAGAGTAAGATGGTCAAATAGTCCTGATTTGTGACAGCTGAGTTTAGTGGTCAGGTGACCCAAAAACTCTTGAGCTAGGCAGATCAAAACCATTATTTACCAATATTCCATAGAGGTATAACCAATTTAACTCTAAAAACACAACTGAACTCGAGAATGGGCAGAGGATTTAAGTAGCCATTTCTCTAAAGCACCCATAACAAACAGCCAACAAGCATGAAAATATGCTCATCATCTCTTTCTGTAATACTACTACCAAATAAAAACTGTAAAAAATAAAGGTTGGTGAGGATGTAGAGAAATTGGAATCCTTTTACATACTGATGGGATCGGTCACTATCATAGCCAAAACACTGGTGGTTCCTCAAAAAGTTAAATGCAATTCCATAAAGACCATGAATTCTATTTCTAGGTATAGATCCAAAAGAAAATAAGCACTCAAATGCTTGTATACCAACATTTATAGAAGCATTATTACCCTAGCAAAAGATGGAAGTGGCCCAAATGTCCATTAACATATGAACAGATAATGTGGTCTATCCATGGGTTGGAATATTACTCAGTCATGAAAAGGAATGAAATGATGCTACACGCTGCAAGGTGAGTGAACCTTGAAAGCATGCCAAGTGCAAGAGGCCAGGCAGAAATGGCCATATGCTGTATGAATCCATTTATATGAAATATTCAAAATAGGTAAATCCAAGAGATGAAGAACAGATTAATCAGGGTCTGGGAGTGCAGCAAGGAATAGAAGTGCCTGCTACTGAGAAACTCAGAGCTCCACTCAAAAGTGAAGGTTCCCGGTTGTTTTCTTAATCATCAGAGTCCAGGGCAGGACAGAAAAGAAGACTGCAGGCCTCACATGTACAGGGAGTGGGGCTGGGCTTTTACCTCTTATTTCATTAAATTTCCACTTTTCTGAGCATAGGATACTTGCCCTGTGTTTATCTTCACTCTGCTTGATTTTCACAACAGCCCTGGGAAACATGACAAGACCATTACCCTCACGTACAGATGAGGAAACTGAGATTCGGTCCCTTGACTCACTACCAGCAGTGTCCCCGCTGATTCCCTTACAGCCACAGCTACCTGCAGCGTGGTCCTGGGCACGGGGGTGGGGGTGGGGGTGGTCTTGTTGCTCAGCCAACGTCAGCCTCTCTCAGGCTCTCTTACTTGCCCTGTAGCCAACAAGGCAGACATCTGGCCCCCTTAGGTATATATTGCTCCTCCCCACAACACTTGAGATAGTAATTTATTCGTCGGAAGAAAGGAACCATCCTGAGGTAGCCTGGGGATGAGCCAGGTCAAAATTTTAAGAATGATTAGTGGTGTCTCTGTCCCTGGTGGTCTGGGGTCCTATGTCGATTTGGAGAATTCCTTTACTATATTCAGCGGGGCGCAGTGGTCTTTGAAGAGCTGCCCTGCTTCCTTGGCGGTAAGCCAGATAGGCTGGCTGATCAGAGAGGGTCGGAGGGGCCCTTCTGTCTTCTGGTCTCTGCTGACGAACCACATCATCCTCCAAGAGCCTTCCCTCCTCACGGGGCCTCGGTTTGTCTGTGTGCAATGTGGGGGATGCGTTTCCAACTTTAAAATGTCGATGATTCTCCCTCAACACCTTAACATTTGCTGAGGAACTTGGCAACGTGATGCAGATATAGGTGTCCTCAAAAGATGCGCATGAATCAGATCCGAGTTACGAAACCACACTTGTGTAAAACAGGGAACTGTCGCGCATTGTGAATAACCAGCCTCTCAGCCATCATGAACTTGTAGATGTTTATAGAAGTCTGGGAGGGAGAGAAGGAGGAAGAGAAAGAAGGAAGGATGGGGGGTTGGGGACGGAAGTGGTTGGAAGTGGCCTTGGGCGTCAGGTATGGTAACGTTGCAACTGGCATTTCTGCTTTTCTGGCCACTGGCAGCATGACCTTGGACAAGTCATTTGACCTCTCAGCTTCATTTTCTCACCTGTAAATAGGATTTAAAGACCTGCTAATTAAATAATGCATTGCAAGGGGCTCAACACGTTGCACTTAGTAAGCACTTCATAAAACATAAGATATTAAGCAAGAGAGAGAGAGAGAGAGAGAATTTAGGATGGTCTCTGGGAGGAGAGAAGGGAAATCTTGACTGAATCCCACTAAGCATGGGCCAGACATTTTCATCTACGTAAGTACAGAACTGTGAAAACATTGGCCATGAAACTAAGATCAGGCTCCTTTCCGCTTCTCAAATTTTGGGACATAGAACAAAATAGGCAGAATTGGGATCTGTTTCCGGTTACCAAACTTCCAGATGCTTCTACTCAGGTTGCTTCAAAATACACCCCAGAGCAATCAGGACGGATTTGCCGAAGAGCCATCCTCCACCCCACCCAAGACATGCAGACACACACCGACTTGCAGGAAGACACAGGAGCACAGGGCACGCACACTCACAAAGCATTTCCGAATGCCCCCTTGCACACCCTCCTGCATACCCAACGAGGTTTCCACAGTCAAGGGCAGCATTTCTCCTTGTGAGACTAGAAGCTGTTACCCTTTCATCACTATGAATTGATTATTGTGGCATTACGTTCCCTCGACCTCCCCACGCCCCAGCCTGGGTCCAGTTCCTCTGTTCCCTGCTGCCACAGCCCCATGCTCCTTTCCTGCATGGTGCTCAGCATAGTTTCTTGTCACATATGGATGTGCACGATTATTTAATTAGTGTCTGCTTCCCCGCCTAGGCTTTCTGCTGCTTCAGAGCACGTGGAACCGAGTCTGTTTGGCTCATCCTATTAAACAGTAAGCGTTTAATAAATACATGTCGAACCAAATAAGTGAGCATAACAGTGAGTCCTCTAATTCAAGGGCTCGTCACCTCAGTGCCCCTTCCAACCTCCTGAACTTGCGTGGGGCCCCCGCCCAGCGAGGGGTCTGCTCAGGCCTCTGTCCTTCACCTCTGCCATCACCTCTGTCCATCACCTCCCTGGCCAGAGTAGGCCCACTTCCTGGATGCAGAACAGTCGCCTCCTTCCTCAGCAGGAGCTTCTCTTCCAAGGGTGGGCGGAATCCCAGCTTGGCTGCCCCAGCTCCTAGTTGAGGTCTCAGGGTCTGCTGCAATCAGGATACAGCTGCTCCCGGGGGGTCTGCAGGGCAGTGATCTCCTTCCCTTTCTCTTCCTGCCACCCTCAGCACATCCTCCCCCCTTCTTTTTATTCCCTTGACGCAGGCCTCAGATTCCCTTGAACAATATTTACATTTCCGCCCTTCCTCAGGGGACTCTGTCTGTCTCTCTAATAAATAGAACATGTGCCGCTGCTCTTGCCCAATCCCAGAGCAACCCTGGGGACCTTGGGGAGCCCTAGCTGCAGTGCTTCTTCTCACACAGGCCCTGTGGTCAGACCTACCCCTTCCATGCTGCCCTGGCCCCAGAGTCATTGTCTGAGCCCACTCCCAGGAGCCAGGGCTCATTCTGTGCCCTCCCTCTCATTAAATCAGAAGGTATCACGCTCCAGACACAAGACAGAGGCAGCTGCCCAGCTTCCCAGCCCCGAGTGGACCCAAGGGGTTGATTAGCATATAGTGTGGGGAGAGAGGTCTGGAGTCATCCTTTTTCCTATTGACACAGAATAACCTCACCTGGAGGCTTCCCCACTGCAGTGGCCGAAGCAGCAGCCAGAGAACCCTCTGATCCTCCTCCCCATCCTTTCCAAACAATGCAAACACGGAGGGCGCGGAAAGCGCATCTGCCCATCCTCTGCTCCTCGTACCCAGAGCTCTGCCTCCCCTACAGCTGGGGGCGCCTGCTCGACCCATGCTTGGCTCTGCCTGGAAAGCCACCAGAATGACAAATCTTTGGACAAATTACTGATTTCTCATCTAATTTACATCCAATTAGTGTGAGTGAAATGAATCATGTGGTCAGCCCCTCAGGGGAAACATTGAGATAACCAATGCCTGGGGCCTCTTTCCTGGGGAACGGAAGGGCCCTGGGGGAGCCCGTGATTTACCCCTGGGTCAGAGGCCCCCCACTTCCCCGGGGCAGGTTATCCAGTCTATAGATCAACCCTGCCCCCACCCTCCAGCCCAGACGGGCCCCGCCCTGAGGTCAGGCTAGTGAAAACCAGATCATATATTGAGCCGCCCACAGCCGGGATGGACTTCAGACTCGACTGCAGCAACAAGGCTTTGGAGCAAATGCCAAGTTCCAGGCTGGGGACCCTGTTGTTCTGATTCACTGCATCCCAGGGCCTTGGGAAGCAGCCAGTCCCAGTTCTGGCCATCCTAACTGGTGTTTTAGAGCATGTGATCTTAACCCTCCTGGCAACGCACTCCGGGAGGCAGACATTACTGCGATCTCTACAGGAAGGGAAACTGAGGCTCGACAGGGCTCGCTCAGGTTTCCTTGGCCAGGTAGCTCAAGGTCGAGGGCTCTGAACACTGGCAGGATGATGCCAGAGTCCAAGTACTTGATCACGCAATGTCTGCTATGTGCATTTCACAGAGGAGGAGACCGAAGGTCAGAGGAAGGTCACAAAGCCTCTGCTCAAGGTCCCAGAGTGAGCTTTGGCAGACAGGGAAAAGCAAATCCAGTGCACTCCCTGGGCAGCCTGATGCTACTCACCGCGCAGGGTGGCTGAGGGGCACTTCCCACTCTCTGGAGGTGCCAACAGCTTCCTGGGTGAGGGTGGATGGATCACCCATTCCATTCCCACTGCCCAGGAAAACCAACAACCCAAACACACACCTTGGTGCGACTGGGTCACCACACACGTCTTCACGCATGAAGAGCAGCAGATGGAGTTCAGCACTGTTTTTCTAAAACAAGAAAGATGACTTTCTGCCACCGTTTGAAGTGGGAAGCCCGGGTGAGTGGCAGGGCGGGGCGGGGGGCACGGGGTTCTTGTCTGAACAGTGCAGGAGCTGCATGTTTGGGATG
This sequence comes from Fukomys damarensis, assembly GCF_012274545.1. Taxonomy (NCBI): domain Eukaryota; kingdom Metazoa; phylum Chordata; class Mammalia; order Rodentia; family Bathyergidae; genus Fukomys; species Fukomys damarensis. The sequence continues at coordinate 6,782,129 of NW_022900935.1, forward strand.
AGTTTGATCTTCCTGTGTAAACTTGTTTCTAGTCTGCTATTTAAAACCTGGCATATGGATGGGATCTCAGCTCCCAGTACTGGCAGTCCTTAACATTCACAGCGACTAAATAAAAAGGGAATTTTAAAAACCAAATGCAGTTTTACCCCAGAACGAGGCAAAGAGAGAACTACTAAGAAGTTAACAACTCCTGAACTTGGGCCCAGCCAACCCTCTAAACGTGGGGGCCTTTGCAATGCAGTGTGGGATCAGGAGAAAAGGAGCCCATGTTTTCTGAGTGCACAAGGCCTATCTTCCTAAACTGGGTCTCACTCCTAAGGTGAGAGTTAGGGTCAGGGGTGTGGTCTTCATGGCCAGCCACCGGGGTCCGAAGCACAGCTCTGTCACTCACTACCTGGGTGCCCTCCAAAAAGTTCTTTGCCTCTCCGAGCTTCCCCAGTTGGAAATCAGGGCTGAAATAAGACCTAATTCACAATGATGTTGTAAATATTACGTGAGCTAATGTTTGCAAAGCATGCGGCGTGGTGCTCAGCAGATACTAAATGTGCAAAAAACCACTGTGGTTATTATCGCCCCATCTGCCGGGGCAGTGAGCATTGCTTCCCCCTGTTTTTCGGCTTCGGAGGTTGCAGAGGATGGCACTGGTACACGGGCGGGTGTCCAACCTGTCTCCTTCAAGGGCTGAAGGCCACTCACGGGCCCAGGAATGTGGTGGGCAGAGTGGGAAGAGCGACCCGGAAGGGCAGAAAGTGAGGGTACTGGAAACAGAGTCTGAAGAGATGGAGGGCGACCCTGGGGACAGGTGACTTAGGTCATAACAGGGGGAGCACAGTGACAAGGCTCCCAGAGGGATCAGTCAGGTTGAGTTCTCCCTGGGTCCCCAGTAAAAAGAGCAATTACTCAGGGCTTCCTATGTGTCTCGAACGCCCTAAATGCTTCCCAAGCTTTGCTTTTATTTTTGTTTAAGCCTCAAAATGCCACAGTTTACTGCCTCTACCAGCATGGGGCTTGGCACCAGGGTCATCCTGTGGCAGAGAAAAAAGAATTGCACCCAAGGTGGAAGCAGAGACAGCCCTTTGGCCCTAAAGTAGAAAATCCAGCCTGGGGCCAGCACACTGGGACAGGGACCCCTACAACCCCAACAAGCAAACCAGACCACTGGAACCCCCAGCAAGAGCCCATTCCCTCACCACCCCCACAGAGGGCACAACCAGTCCCTCTGTGTGACCTCAGTTTCCTGATCTGCACCACAGGAAGCTCACAAAAGCAACACCAGAATGTGTCGAGGATGAGGATGAGGTGATGCAGCCAAAACTAAACTTGACACAGAGCTCTCACCTCGGCGGTTGCTGTTCCTGTGAGGAAACTGAGGCTCGGAGTGCTCATCTCACTGAGCAGCACCAGTGGAGACCAATATAAAAGAGCACTGCTGAGTGAACAGGGCCGTGGGTATCGCTAGGGGATCTGCGGAGTCACCGCACAGGGCATCCAACAGCTCGAGGATGGAGACTCCAGAGGTGTTTGGGGTATCTTTGAGCGGCTGGTCCCCAAACACTGATTCTGAGGAGCTGCTTCCCAGCTGCCTCCCGTCTCAGGTGCCATTCCTCCAGAGCATCCCTTGGGAGGAAGAACTTTATCCCGATTGGAGATTTGCCCCAGGCGCCGAGGACGCGCTGGCTCGGAGCGCCTGCCTCAGAGCCTGCCACCGTCAAGACTTATGGCTGCCTCATCTCTCCCCTCGCTGGGTCTGGCTACATCACTTATCTCCCCGACGCTGACCTGCCAGCAGCTGCAGGAGGCTCTCTCCGGTAAGATTTGATTAATGAGGTTCAGCAGCAACAAATCAGTCTTATGGAGCAGCCCTCCCCTCTCGGGGACACACTCACAACAGCGGCTGCATACAAACCGCCCGGCGGGTGTGGGGCAGCTCCCAGGCCTGCCCATCAGCAGCCCCTGGCTCTGCACCCCAGTTCCAGCTCCAAGGGCCAGGCAGGCTGGACTCAGCCCCCCGTCGCCAGCAAACATGTGCCTAAACACAAGCAGGAGGTGGATGCTTCTGCCCTCTTACTTTCAAGAGAAGAACGGGCTCCTCCTATGACAGGGTACATAACCATAGCCGCTATCCGTGGATTTGCTGTAGGTGAGGCACTTTGCAAGCTTATTTAATCAGCAGCCCTCCAGAATGTGAATATGACGGTTCCCCTTTGACAGACGAGGAAACTGAGGCACAAGTGGGCTGGTAACTTGCCCAAAGTCATGCAGGTTAAAAAAGGGCAAAGGTGGAATTTGAACCTCAGCATTCTGGCTTTTAATTATACTTCTTCATGTGTTTCGAGTTTTGCATCTTTGGAAATAGGGTGAATGTGATGATGACTCTCCTTGGAAAAATGCACACATCCACCCACACTTTGCCAGACAACTGCACCTACCCTCAACTCCACCTACAGTTCCGACAACCCCACTCCCGTTCTCTGTAGAACTTAGGCTCAACTTTTCCCCTCTGGACCTCAGTCTCTCTTGTAAGAAGGGAGGCTGAGGAAACCACCTGCAACAGACCATCCATACCCTACTCTGGGTCAGATGCCCCAACGCAAGCTGTGCTTCCCAATCTTATCTGCTTACTGCCACTTGGAAAGTTCAAGTGCTGGGAAGGCACAGCTGTTTTTCTCTTTGAGTTTCCAAACACTATGTGTGCATCAACCACCCCACCCTTTCTCCTTACTCAACTGTTTTATTGGAACTGTTTGTTTCTCAAGTAGTTACAGGAAGTCTGTGGTACATCAAGGTCTGTCTACTCCTTTGTAGTATAATCTACCCATCATTCAAGTACACAGCCTCCAGCCACTGGTGACCCATGTCACCTCCCTGGGGACTTTTTGGAGTGGGCACACTGCTCGGCTGCTCCTTGTCCCACACATACTTGCTCTTGCCCCTGGACCACCAGGCCTGTTCCACACCCTTTCCTTGCAAGCCAAAAAGGCTTCATCTCTCCCCCTTCTGTTCTCCTCTTTACCTTCCCCAAAGCCCTCGCATCCCAGAAACATTTGTCAGGGATTTGCCAATAGTCACTTTTTCATCTGCTGGGGCAAGAGTCATCTTTGCATATAGATGTTTTGTAATAGATGTTGCATTGATTATGTAAAGTTCTTTTGGGAATCGCCTGGCCATTTCTGGGTTCTCACTGACCAGTCCCACCTCCAACACATCTTAGATCTCTTGGGTCAGCAGTGCTGAGCCACCTGGGCCAGAGGCTGAGGGGTGGGGAGTGGTGAGAATTTAGCCCCAGAGTTGGCAAGAAGACAAATGGTTTCGCCCATCCAAGATGGATTTGCACGGCCTGTGCTAAGAAGGTTCATTCAGTCTGAGTATGTTTGTTCCTCGGTTGGAAATTATAACGATGACCTTGATGATGAATTTTTTTATATACTTTGCAGCACCAAAGCAAAGCACACTCTTCCATTAAGTAACATTCTAGCCTCACAGTGTCCTTGTGTGGAAAGGGTTACTGTTATGCCCACTTCACAGAACAGGAAAGGATGGCACTGAGAAGACACTTGCCCAAGATACATGGCTTTACCTGTGACAATTCCAGCCCTAGAGCACAACGCAGTGGACAATGAGATCTGTACTTTTTCTCTTAACGTCATTTTGTTTAAAAGCTCATTTGGGGAGAGGGACGTCTACTACAACGTGCTCTGAGATTTCCCCCAAGTCTCAGTGTCCCCCAGGATGTTCTGGGATCATCACTGTTCTATTCATTTGTGCCAGGTAAAAGTGTGACCATTTAGGTGTGGGGTGTTTGGGAGGGGTGAGAAGTGTGTGGATCTGGGATCTCTGCAGGCTGAGTGTGCACGAGTGTGAGGAAGAGGGTACGGGTGATGATGGGTGTGCAGGGGAAAGGGGTGCAGAGTGTGTTTGTGGGAGTGTGTTGTCCTTCCGCTGTTTCCACCTCTCCTGGGTCACTCTGCACTCTGCCTTCAGGGTCCAAAGCTTATGGTTTCAGCCTCTTAGGACAAGAAGACCAGGTGGCTTGTCATATGCAGACCCTTTGAGGATGACTACCAACACTTTACCAAACATGTCCAGTCCTTCATAAAAGTTTTCCCTTGCAAGCTCAGAACATACTTCAAATGTTCAGAGTTGGTCTCTGAAAAGAAAGTGCTTCTGGAGTCAGTGAGTAAATCCTCCATAAAAAGAGACCCACATTTTGTAGGTGCAGGGCATAGTCACAGAAAGGTAGGCTGGAGCTAGGCCTAAAGCCCCAGGTGGTAGAGATACAGGGGGCAGGAAGTATGTGTGTAAATTCTTGTGGAACTGATACTTTTTGCCACTGTAGACAGGAATCGTGTCACTGTAGAGGGATTATGGGAAACTTTGCAGGGACACTGAGGCAGCTCAGTGAGGCTGCCAAAGATCTGTGGTCTCAAGCAACAGATTTCAGAGGGTCTATAGTTCTCAGCCTTCTGAAGCCCCTTGACCCTTCCTCTGACCAACCTCCAGCTACTGGACTGCTGAGGTCCAGGGAGGCCTCATCAGTGAGTGGCCAGAGGTTCTTGAAGTGCTGGAGACAGCTCACAGACAGACTCGGCCTTCCTTCCTTCTTTCTCCTCCATCGTGGCCTCTGCACTTGCTACCTTCTAAATGTGCCCAGATACTCTGCACATGGCTCCTAAACCATTCAAAACATTGACTTGTGGGAGAGAGACAAGGTCACATGGGTGGAGTATGCAATAAACCCAGGCCAGAAGACAGCAGAAACCCCCTGCCGTCTGCTCCCAAGATGGCATTCCCTGTGGTAACTCCAGAGCTTTCCCTGGAGACTTATCCTCTGGGTTTTACCTGAACTTGGCATCCCCATGTGCCAATTAGAGTCACACCTCCCATTTAACCAGAAGCACATTTTCCAGCTTGTTCCTCCACTAGGCTGGGCTCCAAACGCCCCTTGTGGTTGTTTCCCGAAATCAAATTCAACCTCAAAGCATGAAGATTTGCCATTATTAAAGACGAGCAAAAGCATATGCCCCAGGCTCTGGAGAGAATTTCTAATGAGGATTCCAAAGATCACAGCCTACTCATGAGCTCTTGGAATCTGACGGGCCTTTAACAGTCCTGGAGCCCTCTAATTACGTTCCCTGCGCATCCCAGCTGTACCCACTGCCATGCCTGCACCGCTCCCACAACAGGCGTCTGTGTGATGTAGAGATGGTATTTAAACTCAGCGTATAAAGGGGGAAACCAGGCATGGTCAAAATTACCTTTACTAATCCCTTGGGTGGGAGACCAATCTACCATATCTCAGTGAATCCAACATGACTGGGCTTTGCTTCAGCTTTGGAGCAAATCACTTTTCTTAGGATTTAGCAGCAGAGGAGGTTGTTGGTTTGATTGGAGGGTTCACACTACTTAAAAGATGTGCGTCTTAGAATACCAGAATCACCCTCGGGGTGATGCTCACAAGGAGGAGGTATAGAGAAACTAAAAGTCACTGGGGAGACATCACACTGCATCTCCCATCTTGTGTTTGTCCCTTGAGTGAAATGGGGTGATCGGAACCCTCCACTTTATTCTCCATCCACACTCTTTACCTTGCTATTGTTGGTGTTATCGTTGTTATGCTGTGTGCATATACATGACTGAATTCAGACACAAGAACTACAGTCTCCCTGGAAGACTCACCCTCCGCATCACAATATCTTTGCACCTTTCTTGGCTGTTTTTGCATTCCAAATACCACTTCTTCCAGGAGGTGCTCTCCGATTACCTTTGCTGGAAGTGGTATCTTCCAACTAAGAACCCCCACACAAGCTTATTTGACTATGAATGTCAGCCTGGACTTGTAATAGTCAAAGCCTTTTTTTTCCTCTTCTATTTGATCACAGGCTCTCTCTGGGTGGAGATGTCATTCTTCTCATAATGAGCACCCAGTTATTGAGGAGAAGCCCACCCTTCACAAACCATTGACAGGCCAGCAGACATGTCCCAATGACTCTTGTCCTGTGAGACTGTATGGTATGGAAATAACTGAGGAAGCTCCCTGGTGAAGGCCTAAAACCCAAAACACGCCTATGTGGGTGTCAGCAACTCTATATCCCCCCTACTACAGGTGACTCTGAATGTCACCGTTCCCCTTTATCACATCTCTCTGGTACTGGGATTTCTGTTTTCTTCTAGAACCCTGGCACCCAGCTCTGGACTGCACACCACTGGCCGGGCCCCCTTTCTTTCTCCTTCTCCACCCATTTCCCTGTGGTCAGGGCTTGTCTCCACGCCTCCAGAGGGATGGGACTCATAGATCTGGATTCAAATCCAACCTCAGCCTCTTTAAGGCTTGTCTGACCACTGACAGCTCATTTAACCGCTCTGAGCTTGGTTGCTTGATCTAGAAAGTTAGGGTGATGACAACGGTTTCAGACATAAGGTTAATGGCCTATGGGTAGTAGGAGTCTCAGTTCAGATCTCAGCTGGAATTTGGACCAACGTGACTGCACTTAAAAGCAAGTCAGACTAGGGTTGAACTCCTAGATCCTACACTTGTTCACCTGCTGTGTGACTCAGGGAAATCTACTTAACAGCTTCAGATTCTTCACCAGGAATAGTGCCCAATCCATGGGGCAACTTTGGGCTTTCACAGCTTAGCACAATGTCTGACACTTAATTAGGACTCAATAACTGTGATTCATTAATTACCGGCCATTATTATTTATGTTGGTGGACTGGTAGGAAATATGGATTTCTATGAGGAAGTCTGATTTTCATGAGGTTTTATCTACAGGATGGGGAGGTAAATAAGATACTTGTCTCAGGTACTGCTCCTCCGGGCAGCCTAGTGCCAAGCTCTCCTAAGGGAGTAAATGGCAGTCGGAAGTAGGTGAAGAAGCCATCGTCAGGCACTGGGTTACAACAAGTGGCACAAGATGGCTTAGGGAAGTGGCATTTCCAGGAAGTATAAGGTATCTATTAACTGAGCAACTATTCTGCTCCCAAGTACATGTTTGGTGCTTAAGATTGGATGGTGAACTGGTTTTCATGCAGCAAAGTTTAGTGCCACTTCTGGGTCTGCATGGTGCTAATATTCACAGAGGAGTCTGGAGAAACAGAACATCGAGGAACAGTCACTGACCTCACAGAAGACACCCAGGGAGTCTACAGCAATAACAGGTGAGACTGAATGGGCGGGCGGAAGGAAGTGCAGGTGAGAGGCGGCTACTCCGGCCAGTGAGACCCGGGGACGTGAAGGGTCCCGGTGTGGAGCACCTCTCATGAGATGCCCCACTGCACTACCCCGATGAGAGGCGCAGGGCCTCCCAGGCCCACAGCCGCCTGACGCACCTCCTCCCACCAGTCCTGCTGCATCCAGGGCACACATTATGACACACTGCAGGGCGTGCCCAGCAGACGCACTCTCACAGAGAAACCCCTCCCACCCACAGCTTCACACACCCTCTCTCTCTTCCCTTGCCCTCCCCCAAGTGCCCTGTGGGCTGTGGGGGCCAGACATCCCCAGGCCCCACCAGGCTCTGCCACTCCGTAGCTATGTGACTGGGTGTCATTCATAAAGTCCTTGAGCCTCAGTTTCCCTTTTCCATAAAACAGGAATAGCAAGAGTCTCAGAGCCCACAGGGCTGCTCTGAGGGTGAAATGCGCTCGTGTATGTCAGAAGCTCTACCTGGGGATCTAGAGATGGAAGGAAGGGAAGTAAAACGAATTAAGATGTGTTGTGTATGAGACTGAACTCCCTCCTGATGAATGCAATTGTTATGTATTGCAAATGTGTACTAATAGAAATTTTAAGAACAGGATTAATTTAAAAAAAAAACCCAACATTTGGCTCAGTGCAGCCACTAAATACATAGGAGCGCCCTGTGTACACACAGCACCCCGTTCCCTGCCGAGGCAGCCACCCCTATGCCATGCACACGAGCCCTGTCATCACCCCTCAAGTAGCCCATGTCTCATCACTGGTCCCAGCTGAAAGGCCCCCTGGCCAGCCCAGGACACTCCCGCCCCCTGCAAAGACCGCAGGACCCGCCTCCCCACTCTCCAGGCCCTGTTGGAAGGCCCCACGGAGGCCACCACGCTCCTCCCTGCCCCTCACTCCACTCAAGACTTGGGATCCAGCCTCCCTGCTGCCCCGCACCCGCTCCAGCTCCTGCTCCTACACAGCCTTTGTTATCTCAACTACTTTGAGAGACTCCTCTGATGCTAATCTCTCTCCATAAATCATACCCTCTAATCTTTTCATCACCTTTCTCTGATTAAAGCAGCCTCCGGGGTTGGGAGCCCCAGTCCTCGGTGACTAAAGCGCTTTGATGTCCAAAGACCGTCCCCAAGGCTGCAGCGGGCTGGCGGTCAGGCCTTGCCCACCATGTGCGCCGCCGAGGCAAGCGCGTCCTCACGGACTGTTCCTGAGCTGTCCTGGGCTGCCTGCGCGGCCCGCACCTCGAGGATTTCACAGATCTCTTCATGAATATTTCTCACTACATACTGGATGTCATTATTCTATTGAGAATCAATTAGCCCAAATGTTGTTATGACAGCTACAGAAAAATGATATTTTTAGCTTTACTTTATGCTGATCTGTCTCTGCACAGAATTATTGAAAACCTTAAAAGTAATCTAGTGGCGACAGGGGTCTCCGTGGCAAGTTGGGGAGCCATTGATCAGGGCCTGTGGAATTGTGGGAAGTGCAGGGCTCAATGAAATGGGAGCCCCTCAGAAGTAACTTTCAGGGCAAGATCCTTCACCTGTGGGAACCTCAGTGTCTCCATCCGTGAATTGGGACAGGGAATCATCGAGACTTTCGGCCTAGGAATGCAGGAGGCACATTAAGCCAGCTTGTGTGTTTTCACCTGTGCCTGGCAGTGCTGCCAGTGGTTAAGCAGGAGGGCCCTGGAGAGAGGCTGCCTGGCTTCGAGTCCCAGCTCTGACACTTTGTGGTGTGTGGCCTTAGGTCGCTTGCCCCTCTGTGCTTCAGTCTTACAAATCATAGCAGGGCCGAATCATGCCTGTTTCATAACGGTGTTGAATCAGATGAGCTGATACAAGTAAAGCACTTCAAACTGGCCTGTCTCGGAAGAGGGCCAGCTTTGGTTAATGTGGGTTGACTGTCACTATCATCTGTTGTCTATCTTTGTTCACCCTGATCCCTTGGCCTAAAATCTTTCCTTTCCCACTGTAGCAAGTTCAAGTCTTCCCAACAATAAAACCTAGTTCAAATGTCCCTTCTGCTGCTATACAGACAGCCTGCAATTGAGATTTTGGATCCAGCAATCCCTGGGTGACCTTGGACAAAACATTCCACCTCTACATTTGTTTCTGCATTCACAGAAAAAGGATACAAGTTTCCTCTTTCCTCAAATGAGAGGATCAGGCTGGGGATTTAGCTCAGCGGTTCGGTGGCCTGCCTTGCAAGCACAAGGACCTGAGTTCAATCCCTGGTACCCCCCAAAAAAATAGAAAAAGAGAGAGAGGTCTAGATCAGGAATTCCTCACTCAAAGATCAGCTTTCCTTGGAATAGCTTTTGTTTTTTTTTTTTTAAGCACCTGCACACTTCTTCCCCACCAGGAGCAGTTTTACAGATTTACAGTAAACAAGGAAGCTGTTTTATGCCAAAAAGGGAAAAAAAAAAATTCATCTTTAGCCGGGAAGCCTTTGCGGGAGAAGCAGTTCCAGGATGCCCCTCTAACTACACTCTCTGCCAAGAGAGTAGCTGGTGTCAAGAAAAAGGTTGAGCCCTTCTGAACACCTTCGCTTCCAGACAAGTCCTGCCTACTTTCCTGTCCAGCAGGCTTTGTTTAGCTGGAGTATAACAGCATCTGATGGCTGACATCTTTCAGCAGGGAAAGGTCCAGAGGAGCAGGCTGGTAGAACACCCTAGGGGCCCCCAGACTGCCCTGTGTCCTATGCTTGCCACCCCTGGATCTCTGCCTGAATAAATTCTTGCAGTGCTCTAGGGCACTGTGTGCATCAATCCTCATTACACAGCTTCGCTATGCTCTCATTGGGGTTACCTTCTCCCTCGTACCCACATCGCCCCACTGCACTTTCCGGCTGCTGCCTCTGTCACGGTTATGCCTTTGACTCCTGTTCTTTGTTTACAGGCCTATCTCTCTGCCTGGATTGAGAGATAAACAATGCAGCAAGAGCCGGAACTAATGCTTCGAATTTGGGGAGGGATTTACCCAGCTTCTCCACACGGCCTCTAGCACACAGCTGTCCTCTGTAGAGATGGCCTTCCCCACTGCAACCTCCGTTTTGGGCTCTGGAGTAGCACCCTGCCAAACCCTGTGCTGGGGTCACCTTGTACAGCCACTAGGCCGTGCACTGCACAACTCCGGTGCTATCCACACAGCTCATGCTGTGATGACATGCTAGGAGTCGTGTACCACAGTGTCCTTGCCTGTAACTGGAATCTTTTAAAAACTTTCATTGCTTCTGGATGCTCTGACTCTTTCAGGACCCACCCCAAACATACACGTTAAAACACACTCATCTACTTCAGTTAGTAATTTCTTGCTATAAAAATATTTAGAAAAGATTTTTATAATTTGACTTTTGAAATGATTTGGCTGCGAGCAACTGATTTTTGTTCAGCTCTGATTTCTCAGCAATCATTCTGCATTCTTCAGGATTCTTGAGAAAAGGGAAAATCAAATCTGCAAGCTGATTTCAAATGTCAAGCAATTTCTATGAATTTTGCCACTAATAAAGTAGACATAGTGTTTTATAGACATTTCATTAAACATCTATTTTTAATATATTTTCTTTTTTACATGTTGGAGTCAATAATTTCTTCCAGAATTCAATTATTTTCATGGGTCAAAAGCACGAGTACAATCCCTTCTCTATTTTTCCCCTAATAACAGAGGACAGCTTATAACTTTTAAAGACACTTTATTGAAGTGTTAGTGATAAGCAGGTGGTTATGTGCCCCTCTGTATGCTTACAGCCTGGGCATAATTATTAATGGCTCCTCTTTTACCTCTAGGATGTGCCAATTTGAGCTCTCAATCGTATGGCCACCTTGTAATAAAGGAAGTAATATAAAGAGAAGCATGGTCCAGCATTTTTTGCAGGTCAGGCTCTGGGACTTCTCCTGGCCACCCCAACATAGTCCAAAGACAGTCACCCTCCACCCTACCCACCACCTCAAGGAATCTTGTAAGGAAACACACAACAGAGTCTCCAGTGCCTCAGAGTCTTTTTCTCTTCCCCAGCCAAAGCCTGCTCACCAAAGGCCTCATTTCCGGCAGCAAGAATGACATCTTTCTTAGAAGTCTGACAATGAACATTTTCATTTCCTTTTGTGAAAACTCCACTCCCATCCATAAGGGTGTGCTCTGGCCCTATGACCCCAACAATACAATCACAAAATAATCCCACATTGATACACATCCCAGAGTCTTAATCTACATATCTTTAAATCTTAAATCTTTTCTAGAACAAGGCAGAATAGCAACTAATCAACCAATCGGTTTCTCTTTTTAGCATCAATCAAATTATATTATGAGTTTATCCATGAGTCTCCCTCCCTGGACTGTGAACTCTTGGGGAGAGATAGGGGTGCCTCACTCATCCTGGCATCACCAATACTGGGTCCAACCTGGCACACAGAAATGATGCCCAACAAAGGGAAAAAATAAGAACCAAGACCTGTCATGTAAAGGTACAAGATCCTAGTGATGAAGGTAACTGTACTGTATACCTAAAATGTACCAATAAACTCAATAAAAAATGCTGCCCAAAGGATGAGATGAATAAATATGATGGCAATTTTCTGTTTTATTGTGAGCTCCTTGAGAGCAAGGACTGTGCTTGTTCATTTCTGTCTCCACCATAGTATGTGCTAGCCTATGGCAGAGGCTTAGTGGAGGCCAGAGGATCATGGAAAGTTTCACTGGATGGATGGATGAATGGATGGATTGGTGGGTGGATAGGTGGTGGATGGAGAGACAGATCATTGCATGGGTAGGTAGACAGATTGTTGGATGATGAGATAAAGATTGCATGGCTAGATGGATAGGTGGATGCATAATGAGATAGATGGATGGTTGGATACATACTTGGGTGGATCCTTAGCCTGGTAAATTGGGGTTCAGGACGAAGATACAGCTTTTTTGACTGTAGTTTGTCAGGTCTTATCTCCAGCTCCTATGAGGCCTGTCTTGTGATTCTTATCCTCAGACCCTCAAAATGATTTTATTGTCCTTACAATAAACTCTCTTGTATTCAAGGCAGTTTGAGGGGATCCATTTCTTCTAACCAAAAGACCATCACTCAGACAGGAATCCACCTCCCAAGTAGAGTGGGGGTGAATAGGAACTAAATTTACCTCTTGATTATATCCACAAGCATGTCTCAGGAGGCATGGTATATTGGTTCCCTCTTGAAATCTTCCCCAAAGACAATGCTACAAGGTTGGGCTGGTTATCGGGGTGACGTCTGCTTGGCTCAATTTAAAGTTTGTATTCTGGGAATGCAGGTCTGTGCTGAACGTTGACTAGACTTTTCTGAACAAATTGGATGCTGCTGTTGAAGCAGCCCATGGGCTCCTAGTGTCCTCCCCGGTAGCTGCTGTGTCATCTTGGATCAATCACTGTCTGTTCTGGGCCTCAACGCTCCATCAATAAAATACCAACTTGGAAGGAAATTAGCAAACCTTTCATTTTGAGGTTAGGTGATTTGTCCAAGATCACTAATGTAATTTTGCTCTCAATTATCATCTTTTGAGTGGAGTAGGTGTTAGCTCACCAATCCTTATGCAAAACTTGACTCACTTTACTAGCTTCCACACAAGCATAACAAATACAGTATGGTTTTGTCATTTTTCACTTATTCCCTAACTCGTGTTCTTCCTAATAACTAAAATTCCTTCCTGATTTTTCATGTTTCCATCCAGTCCACCCTTGTAAATCAGTCTTCTCCAGGCAACTTCCCTGCTTCTTCTTTTGGAATTGACCTCTCCTTTCTGGGCCCCTCCTGAAGACTCTATCTCCTCGTAAGACCTGATTTTTATCTACAGGATGGGGAGCATTCAGGGGACAGACAGGGATTTGCTCAGAGCTGTGCACACAACAGACTTTGCTGCATATTTAATGGTGTGCATAGCTAGGCAGTGATTTTTTACCGTATCATAGAAGGATACTTTATGACCTAGTAAATGTTCACAGATTATTACTAAAATTTTAAAAAAGCAGATCACAAAGCATGAGTATTATATGATATAACATTTTTCTGAAATGCTTTTAAAGAAGTGTAGGGAGATGTATTTGTGTGCCGAAGACATTTATTCATAGCAGCAGGATTTGGGGTTACTCTAATTTTCTTCTTTCAGCATATCTGTATTTCTAAATGTTCCAGAATGAACATGTATTATTTTTGGAATGGGAAAAAAGAGAAAAGCTATTTAAAAATAAATAAGTAAATGTTTGTTTAGTGAATGAAAGTATGGGGCTCCAGCGTGTTACGGGAGACTCTAATTTGGACTGGATCCTGGAACAGAATCATTCTCTGCCAGCCAAGTCCCCCTCACCACCCAGGCATTGCTGATGGAACCCCGGTGGGGCTTCTGACGGTAGAACTGCTCCTGCAGAATTCACAGAGATCAGTGATCACCCAGGGCTGTGTAGGAGTCATGGTAGTGCTGCTTTCACTGACAGCAATAATCACACCCCATCTATGTTTACAGCCCATGGCAAATTAAAAAGCATTTTTACATACACTTCCATATTTCCTTGCAATCCTGTAAGACGTGTATTAATTGGTCACCTGGTCACTGGTATGGATACTGGAGTCTAGGGAGAATAACTGATGAGGTGGAGGGAGGGCAAGTTTTCACATCTAGCATGGAGTAGAGCAAGCTTTGGGAGACTTACTTCCTGCTAAAACCAGATCCTCTTCTACCAGACAAATGTCCTGGTGCAAAGATTAGACAGGATATCTAAGGTGACAAGGTGCCCGCATTTCTGCAGGTAGACTGATGGCAGGTTTAGGGAACAGACATTTTCTCCCTAAAGTCTGCAATGCTGAGGCATGCTCCATGGAAGACTCTGCACATCCTGCTTGAAGGATGTGTCTATATCATGGCATGGCCTGTGTAAGCCACTATGGAGGTGCTTATTGGCTATGACCCACACAGCAGCAAGCGAAGAAGAGCGAGGACACATAGGTGGCATTTCTGCCTAAGGCACAGCCTGCACTGGAAACTCTCTCTCTCAGAGCCAAATCACAACTGAGTTTGACTTGGGCTGTGATCCTGGAAGGCACAAGGGTGATCCCAAAAGCTGGGGCTGCTTGCAGCTTTTTGTTCATGGAAAACAAAACACAAAAAAAAAAACCCTGACCTCAGAGATCACAGATTGTCAGAAATGTTCCATTTCCGGCCACCATCTCGCCAAATAGCCAATTTTTCTTCCCCTTCAATTCTCTGTTCCCCCACCACCTGTAGATTCATCTAAACATTAATTATAGTTTCTTCATAAAATATAATTATGATAAGAAAAATAAAATGCAAAGTATTGGAGACTATATTAAATATTGAGTTTGTATGTAACTTCCAAATAAAACCCTGTTCAATATTTTAATGAGAAACTGGAGTTTGCTTCTGGAAACATATTTTTTAATATCAGGTTTTATACTGGAAATGATTACACAATTGATCAAATGGTTTTACAGAAATAATCAAAGCTTTTAATGAGGACTTTTTCAAATTCTTGAGCGGCACCATCAATGAGAGTTTGTTTTCATGAGTGATAAAATATTTAAAATCATTTTTAAGCAAGTATTTAACACAATGATGGAAATTATATTTACAGAATAGAATAGGTCTTTTCTTTATTCTCAAAGCTAACGTTGGGATTTCTCTTACTAAAGCAAATGACTGTAGGGCCCAATCAAACTTGTGCACAGAGTAGTATTTCAAAGTCACAGTGGCACTCTAATCTAGACACCAGAAATACACTGTCAGAGCAGCCCCCTGCAGGGAGCTCAAACGTTGCTGAGAGGGTGAAGCAGGTGACAAAGGGCAAAAGCATCCAAACGCAAGTGAAATCAAAATCCAAGGCCACTGCTGGAGCTTCACTGCCACGGCACCTCCCCACAGCTACTGTAGGCTGGAGACATGCAGTCCCCTTGAACACAAACTCCAGCCAATCCATACAGCCTCTGGGTCACCACGGCTATCCTGTGCTCTGCCATCCACTGCTGCATATGTCTAAGTAGAGGGTACCTCCGTGGCTATGCCCTGCCCATTTCAGCTGAGCAGTCAGGGCCAGATGCCACTCATTCTGCTGGCCACTTGCAGAAACTTCAGGTGCCCCGCTGAACTCCTCCAGTGGCCCTGACAGAGAGTGAAAGCTCAAGAGTCCCGGATGCCAGGAGGCTGCTGTGAGGTGGAAGTCTCACTTTCAGAGAGGCTGCAAGGGCTGGATTGCCCAGGAAGAAGCCTTGGTAAAGCAGGAACCGGGTGGCACAATAGGCCTGTGCCCAGATACCACTCCTGGAATGTTCTGCTGCACTGGATACCCCCAATCCACATGCATAATGGTGGCCTGGCCCAGCACCTGAGGGCACTTCCTGTCTATTCTCTCAGGTCAGCAGGAACCCCCCCCAGGACACCCCAAATGCACAGGATCAGGACCAACCCACCAAAGAGCCATCAGCCAAGGGAATGTGAGGTGCAGGCTAAGCTCTGTGTCCTTGTAGTCGCTGCTAATGGAGAGGAGGAGGAAGAGAGACAAGGAGGAAAATGGGGATAGGAAGACTAAGGGAGAATTAAGCTGGAGGGAGGGAGAGATGGGGGAGAATGAAAGAAACAGGCGGAGATGGGACGAGAGAGGCCAAAGCTGGACTCGGGGAGACAGAGTAATAGAGAAGAACCGGAAGGAGCCCAAGGGACCCGAGGGATGGTGCGAAGGCCAGGAAGACAAAGGCAAAGAATCCGGAGAAGCGAGGCCAGGATCGGGAGGGAGCAGGGGAGGGGAGAGGCGCCCCAGACCGAGGCGCACACTGGCGGCGGGTGTTCGCGCCGCGCCGCTCCTCAAACACAGGATGCGAGCGCCCTTTGGAGAAGTCGCTCTTGGCGGAAACGCTAACTCCATGGGCGAGTGCAAATGTAAAAAGGCCCTGAGAGCACTTTGTGCAAATATCAGGCCGGGAAGTGCTGCGCCCGCGGAGCTGCCGGGCACCTCGGCGGCCCCGCGCCCCGGTCCGCTCGCTAATTCACTTTGCAGTCACCTCCCGGGAGGGCGCGGGGGCGCG
>NW_022900935.1:6798689-6863208 GCF_012274545.1 Fukomys damarensis
GAGCAAAAGACAGATCAGCAGAAGAGAGGCAGCTGGGGCGGGAGCGGGGGCGCGGACGCGGGGGTGCAGTCCGAGACTCGCAGGACCCATGCTGGGTCCTGCCTGGCCTGGAGTCTGGGCTCCATCTACCGGGGCAGGAGGGGCAGGGGGGCGGGCAGCTGGAGCATCTTTTCAAGACCTCCTGGTCCTCGGTGTCCTGCCTGCAAAATTGGGAAACAAACATTTTCTGCATACTGGAAAGGCTTTTGTGGGGCTGTAATGGAAAGAATTTGGAAAACGGGATTCATAAACGTCGGCCAACGATGATGACAACCCTTTCACGATGATGTAAGTGCCTGGCACCGTTCTAAAATTCTCCAGACATTCGCCAATGTAGTCCTCTCCGACTCCACATATACCCAGTTTGCAGGTGGTAAAAGGGAAGCACAGAGGGCACCTGTCACTGTCCAAGGTCGTGGACACAGCAGTTGGCTGGTGAACCTGACAGCCTGCTCCAGAGTCTGCACTACTGTAGCACACAGGGGCAGGTTATAGTAATGCTCACCTTTTACAGGGAAGGAAGGGAGGCTCAGAAAGCTGGGGCCTTGATCTGCATCCCATAGGCAAGAAAGAGCAAAACTAAGCCTTACAGCTTCAGGCCCTGAGGAGTCGGCAGCAAGACTATGGGCTGCAGGGTCAAGTAAGTTTGCTTGGGTGCGTTGTTCTGCCACTGCGTGGTGTTAAGAGAATTGATTCAGCCTCCTGTCTCAGGGGATACTGTCCAACTCTGTAAGGTTACTGTAAATATCCCAGAAGAAATGTGCCGGGAACGTGACAAAGTTAGTGCTCAGTAAATTTATCTGGTCCGTTTTTATTAAGCACTGTGCTGGGTCCTGAGGATAGGTGAGGACTAAGATAGAAAAGATCTCTATGCTAAAGGGACTTTCCTATAACAAGGGAGACAGAGAGTACCGTAAATAAACAGATCCCTAAGAGGATACCAGGAAGGCTGAGGCCAGGGTGACCGGAGAGCGCTACAGGGAGCCAGCCTCTGTAGAAGGTGCCGGAAGGCCTCTCTGAGAGGTGCTGTTGAAGCAGGAAGATGCGCTGCAGCCAGCCGGGCGAGGAGCTAGGAACTGTGTCCAGGGGGGAGGACAGCCAGTGCAAAGGTGCTGGCCTGGAAAAAGCTTGGCCAACTCAGGGAATTGGGAGCAGAAGCAGTGAATGCAGAGCGTGATGGCAGAAAAAGGGTCTGTGGCTGAGGGAGCCATGGATTTTATCCAGTGCTGCCTGAGGAGTCATGGAAGACCTTTAGGGAAGGGTGACGTGACCCGATTTTGATCCCTCTGGCTATCACGTGGAGACTGGAGCTGAGCAAGAATGGAAGCAGGGCACTGTTGGGAGGGGAGAGTCTATCCAGGCTTGAACTGAGAGGCTTTGAGAGATTGAAAGGCGTGCATGGATGCAAAAGCACTTTCTTGTAAGATAAATGCTGCCTCTGCCTGCCTCTCCACCACTCATTGGTGCTGTCTGGTCTAGGAATCAATTTCCAGGTGTTACAGTTTACATCTAAAATGGCCCCCAAGAGTTTCATGCGTTCAGAGTCAGGGCTTTGAGAAGGTGAATGGACCACATGGCCTTAATTCATCTACAATAAGAACATAATGAGGGCATAATTGTGAGCTGATGGAATCAGGAGATGGACCTAATTAAGGGCGCGTCATGTGGGTGTGGCCTTGAGGGAATCTGTCCTGGCCCCTTCCTCTCTGGCTCACTTCTTGCTCTCTGTGGTTCCCAGCTGCTAAGAGGCTCTCTTGCACCACACTCTTCAGCCATGACGTTTCTGCCTTGCCATAGGCCTAGCAGCAATGGAGCCAGCTGACCATGGACTGAAAACACTGAAAACCCAGCACAATGTAGAAGTCTTTCAGGAACCTGGTGGCAGAGGGTGCTGGGAAATGCAAGCAGAGGCAATCTGAGCAGGTATTTGCTAGAAGCCCAATTGGAGCAAAGGTATTCTGGGAAGAAAGCATAGCATGTGCAAAGAAGGTATATGTTGTGTACAGGGAACTGCACATGGTTTGTTCTGTCCCATGCATGAAGCTGAGGACAAAGAAGCTCTGCCTGGCTGGAAAAAGTGGACATCAATGTGTGGAGTATTTATCCTCCAGGATCAGATAGATCCAGGGAACTCTTTATTTTCAATACAAATGTGACCTGTGCCATCTCTGCAGTGGCACCTAAGTTCACATCCCTTAGTATCCAGGGATGATTGGTTCCATGACTCCTTAAAGACACCCAAATCCACAGGTGCTCTTGGGCCATATATAAAATGGAGTAGCATTTGCATATCACCTATGTACATCCTCCTATGTACTTTGAATCATCTCTAGATAACTTACAATACCTAAGACAATGCAAACACTACGTAAATAGTTGTTAAATGGTATTGTTTAGAGAATCACAACCAAAAATTTTTGTACATGTTTAGTACAGATGCAATTAAAAAAAATTCAGTCTGTGCTTGGTTGAATGCGTGGATGTGGAAACCTTGGGGACTGCAGAGGACTGACTGTGCTCATGGAGCAGGGCCATCACGGGAGATACCCACATGTCCCCTGGAGGTTTTCCCGTGAGCCCCTCCCAGGCCAGGATAGGTTTGGCCAACTCCAGGTGGTGAGAGCCGCTCAGGAACACTCAGTTCTCCGCACTCCCCTCCATGGTCTCTATACAAACTTTCTCCAGTACTCCCACCTTTCCTTTGGCTCTGGGCCTGTCCCTGTGAGAGCCTTAAAATTCTGGGAGCCCAGGATGACTTATGTTCTGAATTTAGCACCTGAGCCCAGAAGCGCTCTGTCTTGCAAAACTACCACTCTGCCAGCTTCACATGAAGGGGCCACTTAATATGCAGCTGAGAAACAGCCCTACAAAGCAAAGCAGATAAGGTGGGAATGTTGAATATTCATTTCTGTGGTTAGAGGGTGTTTTTCCTATGATTCTGTTATTCAAATTAGCTTGACTTTCATTTCAACAACAAATGCTTAAAGAAACTTAGCAGGATAATCCCCATTTTGTTCTCCTGAGATCTCTTCCAGAGTGACCTAGTCCCCAAAATATTCCACCCTGAAGGAAGTGATGACATTCACCCCCAGGCCTAACCCCAGAAGACAGGAAGAGGCTGAAGGAGAGATAGCCAACTCTCCAGTGCTTCTGGTTCTGGGTCCTGGGTCAGTTCCCCCAGCCCCGAGATCTGCCATTTGATCTGTATAGCCTTTGACAGTTGGGCCAACCTGACCTCCAATCAGCTCAGGAAGCAACGGGGCACAACAGTCAGTTAACTATCTCTGGAGTACACTTCCGTGTGTTCCCAGGGCAACTTGGAAGCCCATTCATTCCACCACGCCGGTGTGCGTTAGTCAACTTTTCATTGCTATGAGAAAACATCTTAGAAGGACAACTTAAAGGAAGAAAGATTTATTGTCTCACGATTTTGGTCTATGGTCTACTGGCTCCACTGCTCTTAGGCCTATGGTACGCAGAACATCTAAACTGAAGAGCGTGGTGGAGGACAGCAGTTACCAGGTCTCTTGTCTTCCACCACATTGGATTGTAGCTTCCCCCAAGGGTATCTCTGCATTTGTAGCACGTGGCCAGAATCTTACCTGAAGCCAAAGCTCACCTAGGCCTATAAATGCACAAATGAGATGTGGATGGCTTTGAGGTGAAACTTGTGAGTGATGTTGAAAAATAGAAAAGTAGTAATTTGATGGATAATGGGATCGGGATCTCAAAAGATATGACTTGCTGGATCAGTGAACTTAATCAACAAGAGGACATTTACCAAAAATAAATGTCATGCTTTGCATTTGTATTTCAAACCAATGGCCCCAAAATAGGAGCAGGGCAAGAGGAGACAAGAGGAGAGTGGCTGGAGAGCAGCCTCCTTACATAAAAGCAAAGCTTGGTGCGATTGCCAGTGACACCATGCAATGGGCTGCCATAAAAACCAAACTTACCTCAGGCAGAATTAATAAAGATATTACGTCTATAATAAGAGAAAATGGAGGAGGGAATAGTCTGAAAAATTCCATAAAAGGCCCCAAATAAGTGTTTCGGGGGGATAAAGTAAAGATATGAAGAGATGGCTTTAGCTCTCCAAGGGGTCAGCTAAGAGAAGCAAGGGCAGATGGGCTCACTGAGACTTCCAGAGACAAAATGGACTGGTGGTTGGAAGTTTATGGTAAAGGAGAATATCAGGAGTCAATCCTGTCCATATATGGGTGCTATTATCTCAGGTAGAAGTAAACCCTCCACCTCTGAAGGTTTGCAAGTTAAGGTCACGAGGAAATTCAATGGAAAGAAAGAGGCAAGTTCATAGGATGGAAAGAAAGACTTAAGAACCAGATTTCAGAAAAGATGCAAGCAGAACAGCTCAGAGACCCGGGGTTGTGGTATAAATGGTTCTACAGTTTCTTTGTCCTGCTGTTACTCTGCTCAAGATTCACATTCCTTCCAGGGGAAGAGTCTGGACAGCCTTACAAACACTGCGCATGATGGGAGATGGAGCCGCCCAAGGGAGATGGAAAAGCTATTAGCAGACAAATGGAGAATATAGTCTAAAACAAGAGCAGGTCAATTCTGGGGGTGCTCATGGATCATGGGTTTGATCTTCTAGATGTGCAGAAGCTCAGAAAGGGCAATTGCCGCCCCCCATCATCACAGAGGGACAGACACAGCCTGACAGGCCTTCTGGCTCCAGATTTGGTGTGAATGTCAAGTCTCATCAGACTTTGGTGTCCAGAGCCTTTTACTCCCCACAGGCCCTCCAGGAACGACTCCAGTTCTTGTCATGCTTGGAGGTCTTCGCACCACCATGGACTCCCTATGATGGCTTCAGCATCCAGGCCATAAGACATACCCACATCGAGGCTTTTCTAAGGTTCTTTGACTGCAACTCTGATGGCCACTGAATCTCAAGCGAGAACACGCATTGCCAACTCCAGGAAGTGACTGTCATAACTAATTTATTTTCATGTCTGTTAGAAAGCCCTTGTGGGATGGTATAATCCACAGATACAAGCCTGCTTCACCTCTACTAGAAGGGCTTAAAAAATGAAATTAGACATGTTTTTGAGGCAAAAATGTCTCCCAGTTAACTCCCTGGTTTGGCACAAATTCTCTTAGCATTCGTGACCAAAGGAGACTCCTCCAAACCATGTCCTGTCATCTCCTGTGAGCTGTCAACTTTGATTATTCCTTTCCTGGTACTGTGCCTCGCCTGATACTAAAGGAATAATAAATACTTCCTTTCCCCTTTCTGAATCTAGGACTCCAGCACTTTATTTCCTACTTTATAAGAAACTTTTCCGAAAAAGCGCAAAGATGGTAACAGCAGTTGTAATACATCACAAGGGAATAAAATGGAGACTGTTTCTAGGCAATGACCCAGAAATCAGCTTGTCTGTCCAACATTTGGTTATCCTATTATGTGTCACACCCTTCCCTCTCTTCTCTGGGCCATTTACAGCTGGGCATTGTAACCATCAGCCCATAAGAACTGCTCCCTCTGGTTCCCCCTTGGAAGCTCCTTTTCTTCCCTCATCTCCACTGACCTCTTTAGATACATTTCTTCACCTCATCAGGAGGGGAGACTTTGTTTTCACTACCAGTGACTACGTCCTCCTCAGAATCCAGAACAATGACTAGCACATAGAAGACAATAAATAGCTGTTGAACAAACAGAGGAATGAATAAATGAGTTCCTCCTGTCCTTTAAATTCCCTGGATCTCGCTACACTAGCATCTCTGGATTCCAGCACAGTTTGGGCACATAGTGCTTAAAAACAGGGTGATATATTTGAATTAAATTCTCCTCACACCTCTCATTGTTTCTGCCTTCCTACCTCAGGAATTCCCTTCTCCCTCTTCCCCTTTGCCACTCAGTAAAGAGTTACATTTCTTGGGGTTCTGTCTTGTTCCTCAGTTCTTCCCACTCTGCAAAGAATGCTCCGTGAGAGATCTCATCCACTCCCACACTTTCAAATTCCAACCCCACGCTGATGCAGGAAGCTGAAAGTAGAAAAATTCCCACTAAACTAAAATTACTGAGTTAGAAATCCTCAGGCACCCCAGATTTTGGCAGGGTGAAGGTGTGGCAGAGTAATGGATTGAAATTTTAATTTACATTTTGTTTTCCCCAATGTAGGAGAAGTGGAGAACTATGTATATTTTATCCCCCGTAATTTTTCTCACCAGTTCTAAGACAGTACCCCAAGATTTCTTGCCTCAGGAATTGTGGTGTTGGCTATGCTGAAAGCACATGTCTCCTGAAGCCTGGCACTGGATTTTGAAAACAAGCTCAGTGATTATTCAAGGCTAGGCTGCTTCAGCCTCAGCCTGCTGACATTTGGAGAGGGCTAACTCTTAGTTGTGAAGAGCTCTCCTGTGCTTTGTGGGATGTCTGGCCACATCCCTGGTCTCTGATGCCAGTAGAACCCTCCATCCAAGTTGTAACAACCAAAGACTCCAGCTAATGCAGAAGCCTCTGGTAGGAGTGATATATCCCTAGTTGAGGATCACTGCCCTAAATTATCAAAAAGAAGAAAGAGAGAAGGGAAATTGCCAAATTGGGAATTGGACAGCTTCTCCCACCCTGGGAGGGAGGTCCCAAGAGTCAAGTGTGACAGGCCACAAATAATAAAAAGTATAGGTCTCCTGTCCTAGAATCTTCCTGGCTTAGCATCACCCCCTTGCCATTCAAGGTAGCAGCAGTGTGTGGAAAGAAGGGAGGATTGAAGCTTTCAAGGACATGTAGAGTGTTCACTCCTTGGTCTTTCTCTGCTAAGAATGCCTGCTTGGAAATTTCCACCTTTCCCTAGCTGGGTCCTTGGATCAACTTTCTCCAGCCTTCCTCTGTGCCTTGGCACTGCTCTTGGTGGCACCCTTGCTGTCAGGAGGCCCTGCTGCAGATCGAACTGTGAAGGAAAGCCCAGCCTCACTGACTCCTTAAGAGCAAGTGACATTGCTCAAATACATGAGCATTTCCTAATAGCTCCTCCCCAGCCGCCACTGGAACCCAGAGAGCCTGTACGCGTCCTCTCCAAAAATAGAGAGAATACTTTCTTCTTTATAACTTTTCTGTCAGGTAATCTAGTGATCTAGTAATCTCAGTTCTTGTAAATAACCCTGAAGAAGCCTATATTCTTGCCAGGCTATGGAGGACACCCCAAATTCAGGGCACAGTATCTCACTTGTTCTTGGTTTCAGTGTCCTGGAATGTGCACACATTCTTATCTTCTCAAATTTCTTATGTACAACCATAGTTGAAGCATATATGTACTCTCGGACTTGGAAGTAATGCCATGAATTAGTTCCACCATATTCCCCCTTAAAGCGTTTTGTTTGTAGAGGTATCTTTCTAGAATGCTTTCTCATAGGACCCTGTAACTCTTCATTCACAGCCCATTCGTGAAGAGAAAGCATCTTTCCCCTGCCTGGAGGCTTCTCCCATCAACTCCTCTGCCCCTTCCTGAAGTACTGGGATCACCAAAGTCCAACTGGGTTCATCCCCCAGGAGGCTTAGTTGAAGCATGACAAGGTTGTGCCCTTGCCTCCAAGCTTCTACTAAATTGCAAATATCAGCAAAAAGGCCATATGTGGATCAAGTGGTGATCTACCCCTCGTACACCAATGATGCTAACTGTGATGCACAGGGGATGTGTGAGGAGACTGGCAACATATTGTTTCTTCTCTGTCCCCCATAGAGGTAGGATAATACTTTAACAAGGGGGACTTGGCCTCAGGGCTGCCCCAATCTGCCCCAAGATGCTGAGATGATGCCTCATACAACTATAGCCTCTTGTGCCCCCCACCACCACCCTGAGTAAACTCAGGCTCTCACAGTGTCCCCCAGGCATGATTACGCTTTGCATCTTGGCCACAGATATCATTCCCAGCAGAATTTGTAAATGTCAATGGGCCAAGTCATGGTCAGAGAATGACTAGAAAGTAATAGTGATCCCTGTGCTTAACACTTTTCTTCCTTCATTTCCCTGGATACCTTTACCTGAGGTTTTGGATCCTAGAGATAAAGACCCAGAATTGCAGAAGGTAGCTTCAGTGGGAAGGCCTTGGGTCACAGGCAAGTTTGAACTTATGAATTCTTGGGCTTAACTTGCTCTGGCCTGGGGCAGAGAGACACCCTGATGACTCACTCATTGTACGCCAGGCTCACCCACTAGTAGGCCAGGGACCTTCCTGGCTAGGTACCCAGAGCCACACTCAGCCCTCCCACCAGTAAGTAGAAGATGCAAGAAGTTGAGCCACTTCAAGGTTGGCCTTGGCTCCTGTGCAGAACTCTGGGCTAGGGCTCCAAGGGCTCACTAAGCTGTGATCTCTCCCAGGAGACTGGGGGTGGAGGCCTATCTTGAGGCTCAGCCTTTTGGACTCTTCCCAGTATCCACAAGTTCCTCTTCACTCAGATAGATCACCATGAACCATGTTCTGCTAAACCTTTCATAATAAGAGGGAGCCCAACCCAAGGACCTCACTGGCCAGGCACCAAACCTCAAATCAGAGCCCACAGATGTTTTGGCTGTTCGCATCAAAACTTGTTACCTTTTGGACCGTGGGCTGTAACTCACAGAGGAGTTCATTTCCCAGCTATGAACGGGCCTTGTTCCAGTTTTCTCCCTTCACCTATTCCTTAGCCTGCTTCCAACACAGAGGATGCCCATGGCAGACATCGAACAGATAGACAATTGGTAGGAGAATCCTGTGGGTTGGAAATCATCTACTGTCTATAAGGACACATAGGTTAGTGTCAATCTGGGGAAAATGGTAAAGGATCCTCTTAGTGTCTGTTTTTAATGTGCTCAGTCAGCATATATGTTCTCAGAATGCTGTGCACAGTACGCGAGCAGGTGCATGTACCTCTGTGACCTGGGTGAGGCCTCTAGGAATGGAGCAGGAGGCTGCAGCCATCAAGACCTGAAAAGAGCTCACTGACTGGATCCACTACATGAGAATGAATGGACTGGGAACTCACAGTGAATCCTGGGGTATTGGCAGCACAGTGGGTTCAGCTGACCCAAAAGGGCCTCCCACCTCCAGTGGCACATAGAAATATTAAGTAAAAGACAGCATTAAGATTGTAAACATATGGGTCAAGGATTTAGCTTAGTGGTTCCACTGCCTGCCTAGCAAGCACAGGTCCTGAGTTCAATTCCCAATCCAAAAAAAAAAAAACTATAAATATACAGCCCAACTAAAATGAAAGAGCTGGGCTCCCTAGGAGGCTGATCGAGACCTCAAAAACAAAGCAGTAAGCAGAAACCCAAACCATGGTGGCACACAGACTTGCAAACTGGTATTTTAATCCTCACAGAGGAGCACTGTGACCTGCAGCTTATGTAAACGGAGAGGGTCAAGAAAGCCTTTTTCCATTCTCTCAAGGAGGCATCAGACAAATTGTAAGGTCTATGATTGGAAACAAATTTTGAGTTACCAGTAAAACATTAAAATCTCAGGCGAGTCTTATGTGTATGAGATATGACGGGAAAATATGGTGAATTTTTAAATTTTTAAAATTTATTATAATAAATGACACATTGCCAGGAATCCTCAAAATATTTTCTCTCACTTCACACACACTTACCCCATGGTTCTTGCCACTTTCTGAAGCAGGTCTAGAAGTCCTCTTTTGTGAGTGTCTTTGGTCAAACTGTCCTGACTACTTTGAAGTCCTGAATCAATTCACAATTTCTATCTTTCATGGTCATTTTGACTTTGGGGAAGAGCCAGAAGCTGAACGGTGCCAGACTCAAGGAAAAGGTGGATGAGCATATACCTTCCTGTTTTCACAAGCCTGCCTTTCCACTGGATGGCAGTTGGCAGCAGCACTCACATCTTTTTTGATGATAATAACTTGTAAAGACACTCAAGAAATAGATCTTCCAGAAATATTTCAGAGAGCAGCAGGAACTATGGGAAAAATGTGTTTGAAGCAAGGGTGAGCATTTTGAGGGGGATTAATGGCAATGCAATATATCTTTTACTATAGTGACTTTTAAAATTTAAACATTCACTATATATTTTGATCACACTTGTAAGGTCCTCCAAAATTAACACCTCCTGCCCTCCCACCCTGCCAGAATGATTTGAACCAAAAAAACATTCCATGACTCCAGAAATAACCTGAGTATTCATCCACAGGAGAACTAATAAATTATACCATCTTTAGTAATGGAAAAGTATTATGGAGCATTTAGAATGATATGCAACCGTACCATGTACTATATACTATATATCAACATGAACAAATTTATTTAAAAATAAAATTTTGAGTGAATTAAGCAAATTGTAGGGGGATTATGCTTGCTTATTTTTCCATATGAAGTTTATAATCATCTTACGTCATCCTTCCATTCTCTTATCCCTTCCCACCCCCCAAAAAACTATCGGTATTTTATAAGGATATTGTAACTTTCTGGATAAATTAAAAAAAAACTACTTAGGAGGAAATGAAACAGTTACAAGGTCCAATTTTTTTCATCTAAGAATACCAACAGGTGTTTCATTTATTTAAGATTCTTTCAGTATCCTGCAGAGGTCGTTAAAAGTGGGTTGGTTTGTTTACTGGCACTTATTTTTGTTTTCCACATATGCCTTAGATATTTTTTTGTTAAATGTTTTCCTAGATATTTTATCTTTTTGCTGATTCTACAGACAAGCAAATTTCTTCCATTATATCTTTTAACTGGTTGTCTATGTACATATGGAAGCCAATGGCTTATCGATGATCATCTTATACACAGCTGTCTTGTTGGATGTTCTTACTGCTGACAGTAGTTCCAAAGTATATCTCCCAAGTCTGCCAAATATGCAATCATGTTGTCTGAGAATTGCAATTCCCTTTTTACAATACTGCTAATTTCTCCTATCTAAATTCATTCACTGCTGCCTCTAGTATAATATTAAATAATGGGGCTGAAAGTGGGAATTCTGTTTCTGACTTTAATAGGAAATCTAGAATTTTCCCATTATGTAGAATGCTCGACTTTGGGTTGAGATAGACTTTTTCATCTTAAAGAAATAGCCATCTATTTTATTGAGTTTTTAAAATCAAGAATTAAGGAATCCTTTTTAATAAATTCATCATTTTAATATGGTGAATCATTTAATTGATGTCTTAATGTTAAACCATCCTTGTAGTCTTAGAATAAATTCTGCTTGAGTGTGGTCTATTACAGTTTTAAGTGATTCTAATTCTAGTGCTAGTGTTTTGTTTTGGATATTAAAATGGATATTCCCAAGTGAAATTAGTCTGGCATTTCCTTTCACGTTCGGTCTTCACTGGGACTTGGCTCCAACGTATTGTTTGGTTCATTAAAATAATTTGGACTTTGTCTTCTTTTCAATATTCTAGAACAGAATAATTAATATTGGAATGTTGGAATTATTCATTAAACAGATGAAATTCTTCTGTAAAACTATTTGGCCTGCTACTTTTTAGAAGAAAGATCTTTGACAACTTTCTCAATTTTCCCCTTAAGTATCAGTACATTTAAAATGTTTTACATCTTTTGAAATCATGCTGGTAAATTATATTTTCATAGAAAATTTAAGTCTTTCTAGTTTCACATTTACTTTTGTAGGGTTGAACAAATGGCTCTCATGATTAATCTGTGTTTGTGTCAATTCCTCCCCACTATTTGTTATTTTGCATATATTTATTTGTCTTCTAGAGGTTTTCTTGGTGAAGGCTGAAAATTTATCCTTCATTGTCCTTTTAAATCTTCTTTGAATTCTACTTTTCAAATGGCGATTCTCTTTTCTGTGCTTTCAAACTCATTAAATTATACTACATGCTTTATTGCTATACTTTTTCCTGAGTTAGATATTATCTTAGTCCATTTTCTGTGGCTTACAGCACAATACCACTGACTCAGTAAATTATAAAGAAAAGAGGTTTATATTAGCTCATAGTTCTGGTCCAAAACCGAGGGGCCACATCTGGTGAGTCCCTTCTTGCTAACCAAGTCCCAAGGCAAGGCAAGGAATCCATCCTAAGAGACGGGTAGCCCACAAAGTTCTGCCTGTCTCTTCTCTCTCCCTCCCTCTTTTCATAAAGCCACCAGGATTCAATTATGTCATCCCTACTCTGATGAATTTACCTAATCCTAATCATCTCCCAAGCCTCTATCTCTAAAAACCATACTGAATTAAGTTTCCACTTTCTTAAAATCTCATAATGGAGATTAAACTCCAACATGAGCTCTGGAGTGGACAAACCATATTTGGACCATAGCAAATGCTTTGTTCTCACTGTTGGTTGAAGGTAAGGGTAAACATTTCAGGGTATGCCTTTCTCCTCGGGCAACTTCTATGTCTTTCCCACTACATCTTCTTCCCACACCCATGCAGCAAGGGTTTGTTTGGCTTCTGGTTTTGTTGTTATTTTCTCTTGAATTGTAATTTGAAAATGGTATTTGGACAAATTTTATTTGATTGTTATAGTTTAATTTGTAGACTTACATATGGTCAATGTCTGGAAATGTTCTGTGGGTCCTTGACGGAAAACCTTAGCAGAAGAATTCTCTCTCTATAGATCTCTCTGATATAGATCTCTGTATTACCTTGCTAATTATATTATTTAGGTTGTAATTCATTCATATTTATTTTTGTGCACTTAAACTATTAAGCAGGAAAAAATAAGCAAAATCTTCTACTATTAGTATGCTTCTTTCTCCTGTATTTCTCATAAGTTCTGTTGATTTTCATATGGATGCTACCTTATTTGGTACACAGGTAATTCATAAGCATTGCGTCTCCATTTACACTTCACAATATAACACACATATAGTATCATTGGTGCGTACATAAACAGATATGATTACAATTTAAAAGTTCTCTTCTTTGTCTCATTTAATGACTTTTCTCCTGAATTCCACTTTGATGTCAAGATAGCAATCCAGGTCCAGGGCCTGACCACCTCTACTGGATTCCTAGGCTACTGCAACAAAGTATCACCAACTGAGTGACTCAACAGAAATCTATCTGGCAGCTCTAGACGCTTGAAATCTGAAATCAAGCGGTCAGCAGGGAAGGACCCTGATTATCTCAGATGGCTCTGGGGAAGAATCCTTCTATGCTCCTCTACTGGTGTTTTCCAGCAATCCTTGGTGTTCCTTGGTTTAGCAGAGCAACACTATAGCCACTTGGCTGTCTTCTCCGCATATATCTTCTCATCATCTTGTATGTGTTGTCTGTTGCTATGTCCAACTTTCCTCTCTTTATAAGAGCACCAGTCACTCTGATTCATTTCAACTTGACTACCTTTATAAAGACCCTATTTCACAGGTGAGCTTCTGAGGTGGTGGAGATTAAGACTTTAACATATCCTTTTTAGGGGACAGAATTCAACCCATAAAACTACCCAAGGCCGATGGGGCAAGGTGACAGAGTGGTTTCCAGAAAAAGGAGAGGATGGATGTACGGGAAAAGCTTTCTGAGAGCTGTGACATCATCTTTAGAGAGATTCAGGCTACTGAAGGTGATTGGGCAGGGAAGGGGCTGGGCAGCTGATAACCCTATATCACTTTCTCCCCTCTCTAGACTTCCTCTAACATGTCACTTTAAGAAGCCAGATGATAAGGTAGTCCAATGACATAGTTCATGTGAGTCAATCTCCCCAAGTCATGGATCAGTTTGGAGAGGGACAGACAGTAGAACTGAAGAGCAAACAGAAATTATCCACTATGATGATATCTTTCTGTTGCTTTTTTTTTTTTTTTTTTTTTTTTTTTTTTTTTCTTTTTTTTTTTTTTTGTACCAGCGATTGAACTCGGGACCTTGCCCTTGCAAGGCAGGTGATAGCATCATTGAGCTAAATACCCAGCCCTCTGGCTCATTTATAAATGTTAGTATTACTAAGTTTTATTTAGTGATCTTTTTCTCCTTTATCAGTAGCAACTTGGATTTAAGTTCTTTTAATTGCTGATCAGTGAAGTAATTCAGTTTCCTGAAAGAATTTTCATCCTCACATCAATGGAAAGAGAGGGTGGAAGCAATGTCTCAGCAATGGTTTCCACGTCACAAGTGCTCTTATCTCCTGCTGCCACGGAGAAAGACTGCTTCCTGAAAATATGGCTGTCTGTGTGACTTCTGTGACTGATCTTCCTTGCTTCTCTGAACATACTGGATGCAGGGAATACCCAGTTCTACCTCACCTTGCTCCCGGTCCTACACTCATGTCTACAAACAAAAATTTGTACACTGCATTTGCACCTCAGATTGTGTCTTTTGCCTTCAGAAGGTGAATTTTTTCAAATGATTTTGAGTCATCTCAGCAATGAGTCCTCTCTTTGCTACGACTTAAGGTTTTTCTGTTCTTTTTTTTTTTTTTTTTTTTTTTTTTTTTTTTTTTTTTTTTTCTTTCCTGTCTTTTTTTTGTCTCCTGTTTTTCATTGAAATCATACTTGGTCTCAGCTGGCTTTGGCAGCCCTTTCACATAAATTAGAGTCTGGGGATTAAGCCTGCCTTCTAGCTTCACTAAAAGTAAGGTTTATAGACTCTTTTCCTTGTTGCTTTGCAATGCTTTCTGGGAGAAAAGGGAGAAATGCTGCTTTACAGTCACATATGTAATGTCCCAATTGCTAAATAATCAAGATTGATTCAAATTGCTCTTAAAAGAGGGCTGGACCAATCAGATGCATCTGTGGGTCACATTTAGCCCATTGGATGGCAGTGTAGGACTTCTTCATTAGGGCATACTGGTCAACCACAATGCTTTGAAGAGAGATGGCCCAGTGCAAGGGGTTGAATTGTACTCTTTTCAAAAATAAAAGAAATGTCCATTGCTAATTGGGCATATGACCTTGTTTTGGGAAAGGTCATTACAGATATAATTAAATCAAGGATGTAGAGATGAGATCACCCTGGATTATTGGGATTGTCTATAAATCAGTGACAAATGTCATCAAAAGAAAAGGAGAAGACAGACACATGGAAAAGAAAGCAATATAAAGATAGAGAGGCTGGAGTGATGTGGCCACAAGCAAAGGACTGTCGTCAGAAAAGGCAAGGAGCAGATTCTCTTCTAGAGCCCCCAAAAGAAATCAACCCTGACTCAATGATCTCTGATTTCTGGTTCCCAGAAGTAAGAAGGAATATCTTTCTGTAGTTTTAAGCCATCCAATTTGTGGTAATTTGTGACAGCTGCCACCTACACTAGTATGCCTTGTTTGAATCCTGCCTCTGCCATTTTCAAGCTATGAAACCTTGAACAAGTTTCCTGGTGCAGTGAAAAGAATTGGCTGGACTCAAATCTTTGCAAAGCCATTATAAGATAGCAGTAGCACTATGTTATGTGTTGCTACAGAGAATAGGACTAAGACTGGGAACAAATTGGGATTTATGACAAAGGAAACACTTTCTGAGTCAGAACAATGTAGACTTGGCAAAGTGCTCAGTTTGGTGTGACTATAGGAGCCCTGACCCTCAAAGTGAGCAAGGAAAAGCAAAGACCACCCACAACATGAATATAAAGAAGAAAAGCCCAAGGTCAGAAAGACCTATGTTGCAACTTGGCCTTGCTGGGTGACTTTTGGCAAATGACTTAAAGGTTCTAGGCCTCATTGATAATATGGAGAATACTAGCACTGAAGGTTGTCATCAGGATGACAGCTGAAAGAGCCCTGACTATGAGGCAGACACTGTACTAATCGCCTTCCTGTGGGTTCATTCATTTCATCATGAGCGCTGTATAAATAGTGCGTACTGTGATTGTGTTGTGATAGTTTTCAGTGTCAGAGTAGAGTGTTCTTGACCTGGCGTTGGATTAAATTTAGGGACTCTGTAACTTCCATTTGGGAGTATGCACAAGTCAGTGTGTATGTGTGCTTTTCTGGCCAATGGATCCAAAGCCGTCTCCATGTCTCAAACAGAGTGGTGACCCAGAAAAGCGTAGATATCTGCTGTAGAGGAAATTGAATTCTGGGGCCTATGAGGTTCCTTCTAGCCTGGACCTGAATGAGATGGAGCCGATGCTGCTGCAGCCCAATGTGGTCCACAGCTAAATGAGCCAAGATGCTCTGTCTGACACAGGGGCCCTGCTGCCTTCCCTTACCTTCTTTTCTCTGCCTCCTCCCGCCTATAAGCTATAGGCAGATTTCAGTGGAAGAAGCTGCAAAAGAGGCAAAAAGAAATTTGCAATTTTGATGCACAAGGGACAATTTCCACAGACAATCCTTGGTGCCCATAAACGCCCACTACCTCCAGCGGCTCCCACAGAAGCCCAGAGAACATCATTTTCCATTCTTGTCTCTGAGATAATAAGTCGGAGAGAAGCTTCATATTTCAAATCAAAACTATTTTCCAACTAGAAGAAGAGTGGAAACTTTTCAGGCAAATTTCATATGCAATAACACAATTTCCTCCTGTTCTACTTCTTTTTTCACCTAATACATGATAAATATTCAAGATCTCCTTGAGGAAGCAGGAGCGCAGAGCTGGGAGGTGGGATCGTCATGGCTGCTGAGCGCACGCAGCCAGCGGGGTGGGCAGAGGTCCTTCTCCTTCAAGGCTTGCCTGGATTCCAGTCTCGGCTACTGGCTTCCCACCCTGCCCTTCGTTCCCAGGAGAATTAGTCCTGCCAGCGCTAGAAGGCATAATTGAAAAGTATTTATTATCTTAATGGCTGTGAGCCACGATCATTAGGAAAGTACCTCGGAAAGGATCTTGAGCTAGAAGGTGAGCTCCAACCCAGAGATTATTAGGATGTTTACCGTTTAGGAGCACCTCTTTCAGGGGTCAGAGGTCAGGGAACAGCCTGAGGGACACAAGCAAAAACCTCCGCCCACAGGGGTCAGGGGCTCCAGCAACATGGTAGAGTGTGGTTGGGAAGACAGAAAGCATCGCTTCCTGTGAGGGGTGACAGTGACCAGCTCCTTTCTAGTGAGCACTTGCCAGATGGGGGTGACACTTTATGTCTCTACATCACTACATTTTATCCTCACAGTATTGTTATGGGGTGGGAAGTATTATTATTCCCATTTTACAAGCAAAGAGACAAAAACTCGGGAAGCCGGATGGTCTCAGATCATGCTGCTGGTAAACTAAATTACAATAAAATGCTACATGGTATAATAAATCAAGATTACCTCACTACCACCAAGTTTCGGCAAGGATGGAGGGGCACAGTATGCTTCATATGTTGCCAGGGAACATGCAACATGAACAACACTTGGAACTGGCAGTTTTTAATCAATTTCAACATTAACTACCCTGTGACCCAAGTTTTATTCCTAAATGTTCACTCAAGAAAAGTGAATAAGCCAGGCATGGTAGTGCACACACCTGTAATCCTTGCACTCAGGAGGATGAGGCAGGAGGATCACTATGAGTTTGAGGCTGGCTTGGGTTACATAGTGAGTTCAAGGCCAGCCTAAATGACATAGCAAGACTCTGTTAAAAAGAGAGAGAGAGAGAGAGAGAGAGAGAGGAATGAATATATACGTTCACAAAACATGTTACACAGAAGCTTTGTTCATAAGCGCCCCAAACTAGAAAGCCCCACATGTCTATCAGCAGATGAAAGGAGAAAGACCTTGGCTATCTACACACAGGGAAAACTGCTCAGCAATAAAAAGGAGCAAACCAGTAAGACATAAAACATGGATGGATCACCCTTTCAGCAGAGACCAAATCCAGCGCACATGCTGCGTGATCCCAGCCTCAAAAAGCAAAGTGGTAGTTGGCCAGGACTGGTGGGCAAGGATTAACCATAAATAGGAATGAGGGTGATGAGAAAGGATTTGCATCTTGATTGTGAGGGTAGTTACATGGCTGTAGACATCTTCTAACACACAAAGTGGGCGAATATTATACCCATTATACTTCAATATGGTCACTTTTAAAAAAAAAATACAGAGTTCTTGCCAAGGCCAGTGTGAACTAACCCCTCCCTCCTCTTTGCCCTTGCTCTCCTCCACGGCCCTCTATTCTGGCCACACCAGCCTCCCTGCCTTTCCTCCTATTGTCTAGGCGTGTCCTCGTTCCTGCAGCTTGCTGCGATGCTGCTCCTACAGCCTGCACTGCTGTCCCCAAGATGTACACTTGGATCATTCCTTCACTCCCTTCAGATCTCCGTTAAAAAGTTACCTGCCAGTGTGGCCTTCCCTGACCCCTATACCTGCCCTATCCTCCCTAGAGTGACCCTGCTTTCTTCTCCCCAGTTTGTTAGCTCATCCTGAAATGCTACAGCTGTGTTTGCTTACTGTCTCCCCATAAAGTAAGAGCTGAGGCCTGGTCTGCACGGGCAGTATTTTGAGATCCATAGCCACATCGGGCATGCAGTGGGCACAATCATGAGTGAATTTGACCCTTTCCATCCAGCTTTCCTTCTCTGTTCCCCATCACTCACCCCTAAAGAAAGAAGGGGGTGTCCTTTAATATCAACAAGATCTCTTTTCAGGAATGGACCCACTCTACCGTAAATCAGCCTTTCATTCCAAAAAATAACAGTAGCAGTAGAATCTTTTGCTTCTCAGTTTCAAATATTTGCATTTGGATATTTTACCAATAGAAGATACCCCAAGAACACTGAGTGGGTATTTAGCCAACATTTGCATAACTAAAGAACCTCTAAAACAAAACAAAACAAACAAAGTTTTTCTAAGATGACTTCTGTCTTTAACACCAGAGGCAGGTAGGAATTAAAATATGCTTTAGCAACTTGTAAAAAATGTAGTCTTTCTATAATATTTTTATTCTGCCTCACTGATCACCCTTCTACAGGTAAATTTATTTACATAATGAGGATTATATGGCATGACTGCATACAGTTCTGTACTCTATTTTTTACAGTTAGCATTACAGACTATTTTGTCATGTCATTAAAAATTCTTGGAAAATATAATTATTAATGGCTATGGAATCTTAGCGCATATAGATGTACCACAGTTTATCTAAGCCATGTCTTGCTGTATAGCATTTAGGTTGTGTCTTTTTTAAAAACTTCAATTATAAATAATGAATGTCATAGTGTATAAATTTTCGCCTGAATTTCTAAGTATTTCTTAGAGGAGGAATCCTAGCCCCAAAGGACATGTTTTGTTTTTTTTTTAAGATTGTTAATACATAGTCCTAACTTGTATTTCAAGTTTTCAAAACATAGTCCCAACTTGTTTCCCAAAAAGAGAGATGCCAATATAAATTGCCAACAATAGGATATGAGAAGGCTGTGTTGCTTTGTCTTGGCAAGCACAGGGCATTACCATTTTCAAAATCTTTACTGATTTGGTAGCTAAAAGTGCTATTTTGTCTTAATTCCTATTTTTTGATTACTAGTAAAGTGGAACATCTTTCACGTGTTTATTGACTCTGTGTTGCGTCTTCAGTGAATTATGTTATTTTCCCATTTTGTAATTGAAGTATTAGTGTTCATCTTAGTAAACCATCAGAGCTCTGAGTACATAATAAAATTAACCCTTTGAATGGAAGATCTTATTTTGCTTGCCTTTACTCGTGTTTATATTGCTTCTTGAAATAGATAAAATTTTCCTCTCTAGATTGTTTGGGGCTTTTTGTTTTGGTACCAGGGATTGAACTCAGGACCTTATACTTGCCAGGCCTGAGGGTAGGAGTGCGGGTGGGGGGAGAGGCACAGCCTGACCAGATCTTTCTAACTTCCCCAGTAACCACAGAGTAGAACAGGCTTATCCAGCTGAGTGGACATGGGAGGTCTCCTTCCCATTTCCACGGCCCCTCCCCTAATGTCATCCTTTGGGGATAAAGAGGAGGAGCCTCCAAAACAGAGAGGAGCCCTGTGACCCAGGAAAGCCAGCAACCACTCTTCCTGCTGAAATGTCCAGACCCCCTGTGCAATAGAAGCTGCAGGATTCTCCCTTCCAAGAAGCACTTGGGTCTTCTGAGGGCTCATTAGCACATACAGCAAGCTGCATCCACGTGGGTGGTTCTGAGGGCGACGGCACCAGATAGAAGCTGGGAGACAGCCAGGACTCTCAACACCCCTGCGTGCCAGCTTCCCTTGGCCAGAGCCAGGCCCCAGCCAGTGTCTCTCAGATCCTGTGGTTCTCTGTTTCCATCTTCTGCCCACCAGGGAGCAAGCTGTACCGCACCTGACCCCTGGCAGGCCACCAAGCCTGGAATGCTCATCCTCATTCACAAGAGGACAAACTAAGGCACAGAGAAAGGAAATTTGAGCACTGAGGCCAAAGTTACAAGGCCAGCACTTGAACCATACCACAAACCCCCTGCCTTTACGTTTCCTGACTCCTACAGCAGTTAGAGGCGAGCCCCAAAGAGGCTACTGTGTACAGGGCACCATGAGGAAAGCTTTACACATACTGAGAGATCTGATCCTTGTAAAAAAGAAATCCTGTGAGGTTTCCACTACTATTATCCCCATTTTATAGACAAAGAAACTGAAACAGACATTAAATAACTTGCTCACGGTCATACAGGACTAGAAAGTGGCAAGGCCAAAAGTTCAGCTAGTCTTTGTCACTATGCTAGCTGCATCTAACGCTCTTTTGTGGAAGGAAGGTGGGGAGAGAAAGGAGAGGGGAGGAAGGAAGGAAGGAAAAAGGGAGAGAAAGAAGGAGACGAAGGTGTGGAAATACCAGGTGCTACCTGCGTATTTGTGCATACAGCTGTGTGCAGGTGTGCATTTGAGGGTGCGTCTATACTCTGGAGACTTGTGCAGGTAATGCCCCTGCATGATGCTTTTGCTAAGTGCTTACATACCTGCTTTTTGTGCACATATGAACACACGAACATTCAAGTGTGGCCTCAGATATGTCTTCTCATGAGCGCAGGCACACATGGGCATTGGTGTGCATATTTAACATGTCCATGTACCCATGTATTCATGCATCCAAATGGATTAGTGTAGCTGTGCCTCCCACAAGTGTGTGGCAGGGCTGTGGGTGTCTTTTGTTTTCAGTGTGTGTGTATGTGTGTGTAGGTATGTGGTGACCTTGAGCATATGTTCATGCAGATGGAAGCGATTTTGAGGCAGGTGTACCAGCTTATTTCTGTTGTGGTGTCTATGGCTGGGTTGGGTGACCTCTCAAGGCTGGTTCTACCTGGCCCAACTTCATCCAGGGCCCCATATGAAAAACACAGAGAACCCCAGGATTAAAAGAACTTCTTTGCAAGGTCAAAATTCTGCACCATCTTTACTAGAAACTGCAGAAAAGCTGCATTGAAAGTGGAGAAAGGGATATATCTACTCTCTAAGCCTTTGTTTCTCCCCCTTTGCTTTGGGGTATTGTGGAAGCTGCCTGCAGCACCTTGGAGAGATGCAGCCTCTCTTGTAACCTACCAGAGATGCAGTCTGCAAGTGATGTGGAGCTGAAGGACAGGTGAAGGTCACTTCTAAGTGAACTCTTCAGAAGTGGCCACTGCTAATATGCAGTGGCTTCCACCCTTGCCTCAGGCCTGGTTCTGTCCAGCCTGAAACCACCTCTGAGGATCATATTCCAGGAACCAGTGATGCAAACCAGGGAAGGAAGGCAGGAGCTACAGTGAGGATGAGGGGGAAAGGGAGAGAGGGCACTGAGGCCATGGATTCCATGCTGTGTTTCACCTCTGGTTTACAATCCCATACCCGAACGATCCAAATATGAAGCCTAGAGTCATGCCGTCCTTTGAAGAAGTATCTGGTTAAACAAAGTTGTAGTGGTTGTTCAGCCTCACCACATAACTCCAGGGATGGACAACTCACTTCCTCCTAAAGTAAATGGTTCCCAGTGGGTAGCTTTTAGGAAATGAAGTCATTCACTATTTCCTGACCTGCTGGGTACCCAGCAGAATATCATGTGCTGACAGTATGGAAGTATAGAAGGAAGTCAGACAAGGCCTCCACCCTGCTGGAGACTGCAGTACTATAGGGAAGAGGCCCAGCTGCATCAACTCCATCCTACCATCCTGTTGGAAGGACGATCTCAGCAGCTACACAGACTAGTAGCTCCCTCTAGCCCGGCAAAGCCCTACAGCCTCTAAACAAGCATCTCTCTTTTCATAGCTCCTCAAAGGCTTCCTTCCTCATATCCGTACCCTGCCCCATAAGACCCACCTCCTCTCCCAAGGGAGACCCTGGTAGGCCTAAGCATGGGCTTCCCAGGCTTGACCAGGCTATGAGGCTACAGGCCCTAGATGTCAAGAAGAGAGAGAGGAAAGGAATCCCTAGATGTTTTCCTGGCACACGAAAAGATCTGGTGGGGGACAGGGCCTCTCCTACTCAGGAAACCCTTAGTTATCAGCCAAATGCAGAACATGAAGCTCTCTGTAGACAGGCCATGTTTTATAACATGTGGATTATATCTCTGGCTAAAATGGTGCTGATGGGAGATTGAAAGAACCAAACAGAAGATTTACAGGGAGACAGAGGGAGGGACATAAAGACAGAGACCAATAGTCATAAGGACAGAAGAAACATGCATAGAACAGAGAAAGACAGGAAGGTAGATGCAGACGCAGAGACACAGCAGAGTTCAGAGAGACGAAGATGAGAAGGGACGAGGTCAGGGTGCTCCTAGAGACAGGGAGAAATATTTAGGGTGGATAAACCATCTGCAGAAGAAGTGCTGAGACCCAGAAATCCAGGCAGCAACACAGAATGGATGAGCAGGAGACACCCCCACTTTCTGCTGGTCTGTTGTCTAGTTCGAAACAAAGGAGGTAGAAGGAAAATGATTTGGAATCACTCCGTGGTGGAAATCAGTGTGCAATAAATGGTTAGTATAAAAGTAAAAATTAACAGCTAACCTATTATGGAAGAAGGAAATACAGTTACACCAAAGACTCAGGTGTGGTTACTCTAGCAGGTTGCAATGAGCCAGATGTTTCTCCTGCCCTGTGAATCTCCCTCCTCTTCATCCTCAGCTGGCCCTTCGACCTGCTGTAACCTAGAGGGCGTGGCAGATGCGACACTGTGTCAGTTCTGAGCAAGGGCTTTAAGGAGTCCTCACAATTCGCATTTTTCCATGTTGGGGTGGGGGCGGCCGCTGTGTGAGAAGCCCAGCTGGACCAAGGCTGTGGTGAGGTGGCCCAGGGAACCACCTGGAGAGACCACGCACGGAACAATGGCCTTGGCCAACAGTGAGAACCGAGGGCCCAGACCCATGACCCAAATCAAGCTGTGCCACAGCCCTGAATTGAAGCCACATAAAGCCACAGAGACAAGCTCTCCCCAACAAGCCCCACCCCAAATGCAGAATCCTTAGGAAATATCGAAATGATGGTGCACAGTGGATAACTGGAACTGGAACTGAATCCAGT
Source organism: Fukomys damarensis (assembly GCF_012274545.1). Lineage (NCBI taxonomy): Eukaryota > Metazoa > Chordata > Mammalia > Rodentia > Bathyergidae > Fukomys > Fukomys damarensis. Next base: position 6,821,973 of record NW_022900935.1, read on the forward strand.
GGCCTCCCTCACTGCCTGCAGCTGAGAGATGATGTGGAATCCAGACCGTCGCTCTCCTCTGAAGAACCATGAATGATAATCATAAAGCCAGCCAAGACCAGCCACAGCCAAATGGCCAACCACACACTCACCTGCTGGAGGGTGGCAGTGACAACGCTGTGCTCACCAGTGGCTGACTGATGGTGGATAAAGGGAATCTGAGCGACATTTTAATTAGTATTTACCATGCACCAGTCAGTCTATCCTGGCTTGCAGCTGGAAAGACTGAGGCCCAGAGATATGAAATGACACCCCAAGATTCCAGCGCAGAATCCGGAGCCACTCCTTGCATCCCGAAGGTGCTAAGCCTAGATGCTCATTAAACCTTCTTGGGAGAGTGGGGAGAAGATGAGCAGGTGCTCATCCTTTCTGCAGGTGACCTGATTCTTCACAGGATCCATTTACCCAGACAGGCCCGTAGGGAGATGAGCACCCAGGCAAGGCTCCCATCACAGCCACCCTTCCCCACCCTGCCCTATGCAATGCCTGGCAAGACGGCAGCTAATGCACAGGCTCTGTTGGAAGACCTGGAGTAATCGCTTGACTCTGAAATTGGTTCCAGGAATACTTTTGCTCCCGTTATTACACTGCCTTCTCTGACATCCCCTCCCCCAGCACCTTTTTTTTTTTTAATACTAAACTTTCTCTGAATTCACCTGATTTTTCCCATCTCCTTTACATTCTTTATGGCAATGGAGAAATAATCACCGCTTCTCCGGCAGGGTGATGGGAGTGTGCAATATTAACTGTAAATCAGGCAGAAATTGGTGGAAGGGGAAGGGTTTGATGAGGTGCAGAGACATTATATCATTTTAAAGCACTTTTCTGGTCTCCAGTAATCCCCATGTAAATGAAAAGGAGGCGACGTGCCTTTCGCTCAGAGGCTGCCTTGAGGAATGCAGAGAAAATGCTTCTGGAAAGAGGACACAGGGCAGAGGAAGGTTGGCTGGGGCCTGACAGGAGACGCGGAAATAGCCAGGACTGTGCCCCCAACTCCTCCCACCAGGGCTGGGTGCACACCTTGGACTTGAATCACCCTGACTGGGCTGTGACTTCTTGGAAGATGAGGACCCCAGGCTATGAAGGTGGAGAGGGCAGTGTTGTCTGCCAACAGGGGACAGAGCTACATCAGAGCACGTGCATCTTGGAGCCCAGTGGTCTCCACCCAGGGTGGTCCTGTCCCTGAGGGGGACATCTGGAAGGTATGGGGGCTCTGGGGATTTTGTCCCTTGTCATAATGACTAGAGGGAGCCACAGAACTTGGTGGAAAGTGAGGATACTAGCATCCTATAAACACAGAATACCCCACATGACAAAGAACTGCCTTTCTTAAACAGCCCATCACTTCCTCTCTGTGTGGTCCTCACAGAGAGAAAATGAAGAATAGCCAGCTAACAAGACCTAAAACTGCAGGGGCCATCGCCAGAGAAAGGGTCAGCCCCTCCCTGACCTCCTGAGTTCCTTTAGTCAGCTTGACTAGGCTTACAAACTGCTGGTTGGACTGAACACAGCTACCTGTATTTTATCAAATCTGAGGTTATGGATTATAAAGGGAAATCATCATTTTATATAATTCTAAGAAAGCCCAATGCTTCCTTATTCATTAGATTTGTTTTACTTTATCTTCAATGAAAGTGTTAATACTTAACCATTATTAAATTATAAAGGTAATAAATTGGCCACAATATTCCTAGCTTTCCTATTTATGGTCCAACTTTCTCATTGTGTTTCAACTCAGCCTCTTCGGTGCCAGCCCGAGACACCAAGGGTGCGTACGATCACTGACGCCTGTCTAGAGAGAGAGCCCCACAGCATCCCTGAGTTGACTTCTAGAGTTGCTGATCCCCATTTTGTTGTGGGGCTGGTTTTTCCTAAAGATCTGAACATATTTTCAGACAGTAAACATGACTTCCTTCCCTGAAAGGCCATCATAGGTCAGTTTTGTTGCCTGACCATAGAGGCGCTGGCTGCTGGCAACCAGCCATGCCTTCCAGCTCAGCCACATCAGTGAAGGCCTTGGTCATTGCTGGCTACACTACCTACCATCACTGTCCCAGGAGCAGCCACTGTAAGACAATAGGATAGATCCTGATCTCGGAGATTCTAAAATGGGAAGAAATGTGTATCTTAGGACCTATGGAACATGATATTAGGAAATTAGCTGGTGTGCATGGTTACATGCCCAGAACTGGCAAACACAGGCATGTCCTGAGAAGCTGCCTCTGTCTCACAGACCATGCTGGTGACATGCCCGTCATGCCTGTCCTAGGGCAGTGCAATAGATGTGCCTGTGCTGTAGGGTTGGCAAGTTAGGAAGTAAAAACACAGGGCATTCAGCTAAATTTGAGTTTCAGATCAAGTATGAATAATCTTGAGTATAAAGTATATTCTGAGTATTTCATGGAGCATACTTTTACTAAAAAGAGAGGGAGATTTAAACTTAAATGGGCAGCCCCTATTTCATCTAACCACCCCACCACAGGGCCTAACGTGCAGACATGGCCGGGATGGTTGGCCCAAGATTCGGCTCCTGCATGACTCTGGATATCACCAATTGTCCCTTTATGGGCACAAGCCTGGGAAGCCTACCGGCCTAGAATCAGCCTCATTTTGGCTCATTCTTAACTACATAAAATAGAACACGAGGCTGGGATAACAGGGAGAAGTCAGGCCAGGCCCAGGCCTTGGCGGTCTCACTTTCATTCCTGCTCCAACAGAGACACCCAACAGTCAAGCAATGATCACCTGAGGGGCTCAGGGAGGTCTCCTAGGGCGGGATATATTTTAGATAAGCAGAAAAATAGAGAGTTTTTTTTCCTGGCAGAAGAAATTTGTGCAAAGCAGCATAAATACAAAGGCTCCAGAAGAGTTCTAGGAAGAGAAAGAAGCACAAGGTGCCTGGACTCTGGGCCCATTGGCAAGCAACGCAGAGGGGCCTGGGTTGGACTCTTGGCTCTGTGTGTTCAGATCTCTATGACCTTGGACAGCTATTTACCACTCTGAGCCTCAATTTTCCAAACAACAGACAAGTGCTCAGAACTCCTAGGCTGCCAAGAAGGACAGTTTGAAAACCAGTTCTGGGAGCATAATAATTAACAAAAGATTTTAAACACAGGATGTGCACTGTCAGATCAGTGTTTCACTGATAATTACAGAAGCAAGCACTGATGGACTCCTTGCTGTATGCTAAGCACTTTGTACTTGTTAAAAAATAATGTTAAGAGGGCCAGGGATTTAGCTCAGTGACACCATGCCTGACTTGCAAGCACAAGGTCCTGAGTTTGATCCCCGGTACCAATATATAGATTAAGAGTCGCCATTGTGTACTCTGTTCTCGGGACGGTGATGAGCACTATACCTGCATGCTCTCGCTTGGTCATCACAACACCCTTCCGGAGCTGGTGTTCATAATCCCCATCATTGGAGAATGAAACTGACACCTGACCAGATGATCATAATTTCTCAAAGTCCATCGACACCAGTGGCAGAGCCAGGATCAGACCCAGACTACTGACATTTAGGCCCAGTTGCTGAAACTCCTGGAAAGCTGCAGAGGTTCCTTTGCCTGGTGCATACTGCAGAATTCCCTGGGAGAAGACTTGTTTCTCTGAGCACAAAGAACAGCTGGAATCAAAATTCCATGTGCATCCTAATTCCTGTGCATAATATTTTAAATGACAAATCAGACTGCAATTAGATAGCCTCTAGCCAAAATTCAAGCCATCCACAAACAGGCTGTGGTCAACATCCGCACTGAGATCGGCTCAGCTCAGCTCCGGGAGCCACGTCTCAATGGGAGGGTCTCTGAACTGGGGGGGGTCCCCTGGGAGGGCAGCCTAAGGGACTAGAGGCAGGCGCCTGATTTCTCTGCCAAGTGCTTGCAATTACAGCCATTCTCTCAGTGCTACAGACTCCTGGGGAAGAGTCATCCATCGCTCAGTTAAACTGATTAGGAATCACTTTCTCTGTTTCAGAGTCTTTCCTGAATCTCAGCAGTGTGCAGAGTCACTGCCCAGGCTTCCAAATCAACATGGATCTTAGCTATTCCAGGATCATCCCAGGTGCCCTTGGCAGCATGGGTGCTGTTGTTTCTGCTCTTTTCCTTCTTGCCAAGTTCATTCATAGTGTGTTGCCTGGGTGAGAACTGTGTCCACTCCTTTCAGACCTCACCTTGGGTAAGCTCTGAAAATATAGTTAGAGGTCATGTGGTCTCTCTGGAGCTTGGATCAGGCAAGGTAGTGCTAGAAGGTGGCTTACAATGAGGCCAATGATTGGCCTACTGTGAGATGGGCCATCCTGCTTGGTGAGCAGCCATGCTCATAAGAGTGTGACAGCTTATTGTGTCCAGCTCCTGGACACTTACAACATGCTCACCAGCATCCCTTTCCTAGAAATGTCTTGTCTTTATTGGTATGTTAGGTCTTGCGTTTGTGTGTGTGTGTGTGTGTGTGTGTGTGTGTGTGTATGTGTGTGTTTTACAATAAATAAACTCAAAATTTTGATGGCTTACCACAACACATATTGTTCAAATATTTTCAAATTCATGGGTCTACAGGTAAACCTGGGTTTGGCTGATGTGGAGGGAGTCATGTGGGCCACGATGGCCGAAGCTTCAGGCTGGGTTTAGGTCTCCTCCACACAACTCATTCTGGGATCCAGCCTGCTTGAAGCATGCCGACCCCATAGCAGGTCACAGGGGCATAAGAAGGATGAGGAGAAATGGTAGCACATTTTAGCGCCTCAGCTCCAAACTGACACACAGTTGCTACTACCCACACCCCACTGGTCTGATCAGTTCATCCTCAGTGGGGCAGAGAAACAGATGCCACTCATGGTGATTGCAGGACATGTCAATTCTAATACAGGGAGGAAACAATAAGACAATTTCACTTGAGTTTTTGCTGGACACCTGCAGCAGGATTCCCAAAACGTCAGACATGAGGCAGTGAGGCAGGGATGTACACACACATCTGGAGTTGCTTTGGGAAAGGGTTGAGTGTGGATTCTTTCTAGAGAACACACATGTGGACCCACTGTGATACTGTGGCCTCCCTGAAGTCACTGATACAGCCACGCGGGTAAGCAGCCTCGAGAAACATGAAAACAGAATGACTTGCACATCTTGATTCATAAGACCGGGTGGCAGGGTTGTTCCCCAAGGACCTTGACTTATCCTGAAGAGCCCAGGCTTTAAGAGGGAGGCAGCCCACCCCGGCAGAGACCTGCCAGACACCCCATCATCTCGGCTCAGAGAGACTGCACATCAAGCCTGGAAGGGCACAAGGGCGTGTCTAATCAGATCCCCTGGTGCGCAGATGGGAGGCCAAGGCCAGAGAAAGAAAACACCCCACAGAACCCGGGCCAAGGCTTTGTCTGCTTCCTCAGCACCTTTTCCAACACCTCAGGGACCCTGATGACCCCACACACTCTCAGTATCCCCTCTTTCACATTATCCAACACCACACATACCACATATATACGACACACATACACGTAACACACACACACCTCGCCTCAGCCCTGACAGGGGCTCTTCATGCATCTAGCAGAAGCTTTTGGTCCAGCCAGCCCACTTCTACTGGAGAGCAACCACATTTCCCAGGGAGGCTGAGTTGGTGACAGAACTGGGGACAGAAGTTCAGCCAAGAAACCAGGATCTGTGCAAGGCCAGGCTGGGCAGATGGAGAGGCTCCTGGATTCTGGCCTCCAATTAGCACCCTCTGGTCTGAGAGCTGCTGCTGAGAAGCTGGAAGGGAGCAGGCTAACCAGTCAGCTGGTGAACGGCCCCTAATTGGGTGTCAGGCACACCAGGCCCCACTGGCACCCCTCAGCGCCCCACACTCCCACAGACCACTGCAGAGAGCCAGGGGGTGGAAGACAGCTAATTGGTCTGGCCTGCCCGGCAATCCCATCTCCACTTTCTGATGCCCTGTCACTTAGCTTCCTTTGTTTTCCATTTCAAGGGCTTGGGAAAAATTGCCTGCATCTGCAAGAAGTTTGCTGAAAACCTCAGGGTGGGAGGGGAGCTTAATTTAAAAAGAAACGCTTAGCAGAGACATTTTGGCACATTTCCCACGGTGGCCCCAGTTGTCCTGACCGTGGAGCACTGTGGGGACAATCCTCCTACACTCCCTTTCACACCCCTGCTTGTCTGTATTTTTAGACAAGAGTTTCCAAGTCACTGGAAAGCTACTGAAATGCTTTTTGTTGCTTTTTGCCTGGGGGCATCGCTGTTCATTTAGGGAGAAAAGAATAGCGATTAATATTGCTGAATTTCCCCCCCCCACACACACTTTAACTAGAAAAAAACTACACTTAGCCAGGAGGAGGCTAACTACACTTAGTCAGGATTTGAACATGTGCACGGGCACAAACACGGAGCTGTCAGGTGACCCTCCTTTGAAATACACACACAACTCCAACCTGAAGAGGAGATGATGCAAGGTTGGGATTTATTTAAAGGGTGTGGCTAAGGAGATATATGGAGATGCAAACCTGTCCAATCTGTGGATTTTCTCCCCCACATTTTTCTGATCTCCCCTTACTCCTGAGAAGGAAGTTAGCACACTGCTCACTGCCCCAGGGGCAAGAGGCAGCAAGCGCACAGAACCAGACATCACCTGCAAATCTTTCTCTGGTTTCTATGTTCCAAGGGTCAGCACCCACAGGGACAGGGACATCTCAGGGCTTGGCCAGTGACTTGGCCAGTAGCCCTCTCCTCTCCTCCCCAGAGGGTTAGCTAGGGACAGGGAGGAGAGAAACACAGAAGAGGGCAGGGCAGACTCATTTTCATCAACCCTTCTGGGAGGGTCACCCCAACAGATGGAACTTCAAGTAGCCCATAAATTGTCCCTGCCTCAACTATGACCTAAAAGAAGTCGCAGAAAGACACCAGACGTAGAGAAAACCCTAAAAGAAGCTGTGAGGTCCAATGACAATAGGCTGTTCCCTCATCCTCCTTCCCAAGATTGGACTCTGCCTAAGGGCCCAGAACTGTAACTCTTCCCTGTGCATAGGACGTTTAGAGAAGACTGAGGTTGACTTCCAATACCCAAGCTCTGCAAATTGATGATTCAAAGGCAAAAATTCAATTCAGTAAAAGAAAAAAACTTTCAAGGTAATGTGACTTACACATCTGAATGTGTTGCCATGCTGTCTGTGGCTTTAAGACAGCTTCATTTCACCCCTATGGACAACCCTGGGTTAGCCCTCACCCTACACTTAGTTTCTACCCTTGGTCTACCCTTTCCCTGCAGCCTTCTCATTATCTGACACCCTACCATATATCACATGTTTAGTTACCCTTTGTCCTTAGGACAGGGATGTTGTTGGTTTTGTTCACTGTTGTACTCATGCCTTGTAAGACAGTCCAGCACACAGCAGTCTCATTATTTGGCTGTGGAATGGATGAGCATATCATGTTCAATAGTGACACCTGCTGGCAAATGACATATTACAGCCTAGCTCTACTAAACATTGTTACTGGCATAGGGAAAGGTTTTTTGAATAGAAGGTACAATATAGTTTTAATGGGAAGCCCGGGAATTAGGGTAGAAGTGGGTTGGGAGTGAGGCAAGAATTCAGTGAAGGAAAGAGGAGCATAAGATGAGGTCTTTGCTCAGAGTGCAGCTTCATATTTTGCGAGGCAGTCGCTTTTCTTCAATTTAATTTTTCTATTCTCCTTTATTTTAATTTACTTCCCTCCAATTTTTTTTTATTCAAGTACCAGTTGAAGAGAGAGAAGGTTAGGAAAGAAATAGTTGGAAGAGAAATATAACACTCATTTCAGCAGAGCTTAGAATCAAGCTAAGGAGAGAGGACAGAATGAATTTGTCTTGACCTTCTCCAGCATCTCCCAAACACTTTGAGGCTTGCAAAGTGCTTTCCTATACATCGCTATATTGGATCTCTCTATGACCCATCTCAGCAGGTGAGGCAGCCACTCATGAAACTCCATCGTTTCCTCATAGATGAGGAGATTTAGCTCAGCTAACAAAGTGACTTGCCCAAAGTCCCCAACAAAGCATCCTGGAAGGACAAAGATTCACACCCAATTATTCTGCATCCTGAGACCTCCGAAAGGTTTAGTTTGGTGATCTCAGTCACAGAGAAGCTAGGAAACAAACAGTGACTAAAACAGAGCACTGGAATGCATGTATGTATAAAACCCAGGGGAAGAGTATCTAACCCCACCACCTATAAAGGTTTTCACCACAATTATCTTCAGTATTAGTTAATTTGCTGTTGCTACAACAAAATACATAAGGCTAGGTACTTTATAAAAGAAATTTATTTTGCTTACACTTTTTGAGGCTGCAATGACCCTTCTCACAGGAACTAACTTACCCCCGAGACCAGCACAAATCCCACCTGAGGGCAATATAGCCCATGTCTTAATTACCTCCCATAGGCCTTATCTCTTAAAGATTCCGCCTCGCCTCATCATTGCCACAGCTGAGGACTAAGCTTTCAGCGCATGAGCCTTGGAGAGACAGACTCAAGCCACAGCATCTTCCCATGAGCCTTACTATTTTATTACTGGAATATTGGCAAAGTAAGAACTTTAATATTCTTCAGCAGGAGTCAGAAACCCAGGTCCTCCCTGTCAGGGTGTCCACACTCTGGTCTATGTAACAGGAAACTGCTGACTTCACCCCTGGGAATGTTTACCCCAATTCATCATCAAACTGCTCGCAATTATCAAACTGTGTTCCCTTGAGTTGACCTTTAGCTGGGGAACAGCTATATTTAGAGAAAACCAGCCCTTTGTAATTACCCCCACTCAGATGACTTAAAGGTCGGCTGCAGATGTGACAGTTTGATCCGTGGGAAGGGCTGCTTCCAGGATCCCTGGATAATTATTCAAACCAGACAATAATTAGCAAACATTTTCTGCAAATGAATCCATCCCTGGTGTTCAGCCCCAGAAAGGAGCCCATGAGACTTCCTAGGCCAAAATTCTCACTTCTGCCTATGTAACATCAATGCTCTCTTGCACACCCCTTTACAGTTTGCACAGATCTTCGTGGAGTGCCTCATTCACATCAGTGTTGTGAGACACACATTCCTACTTTGCAGATGAGGAAACTGAGGCTCAGAGAGTTAAGTGGACTTGCCCAGAGTCACATAGCTTACCAAGACTTAAACTCAGATTTTCTGACTCTCACTCTCTTGCTCTTTCCTAGCAAAATTAGTCATTCTGCAAACATGTTTTGAGTGCCTACTACGTACCTGCCCTTGTAAAGTGATGGAGAAAAGGAGACCCCATCACTGTCCCTGGTGTTCAGAATCTCAGTTTTACTGGGGAGGGAACAGAGAGACATGGGTCACTGTCACCCTAGGGGTAGCAGTATATCCAGTGAATGTGCATAAACACCCCTACAAGAACTTTGGATAATAGAAGTTAAGAATCAACTTACTTGAAGAGATGACAGAGGATTTGGGGTAGAAGTCAACCAAAGGTAATGGGCAAAGAGTTCAGATTGAGATAAAAAGCATAACAAATGCAGTCAGCTAGTATCTTCAATTAGCACATTTTAGGTAGCTAAATAATGAAATGGAACATGTCAACTGGTCCTGGTATGGAGAAGGGTTGGGGATGTGAATGACATTCCCTCTAGCCTCATTTCCTTTATTTTAAAGGATGCTGGACCCCTTGAGTTCCCAGGAGTCCCTGGAAGGGCAGCTTGAGTAGGGAGGGTCATTTAAGCTCCGCTATCCCATCACCTAGAAGCCCCATTTATATCAACTTTACATTTTGAGCTTCCATTAAATAAAGGAGTCCATGGTTTTATATACATAAAAATTATCAGTTTATAGTCTTACCTTCCTAGAAAAGTATGATGTCTAAAGGAATTTATAAAGTGCAAGGAATATTGACTTCATAATTTGTGAATTAAAATGCAAAATAAGAAAGGATAGTCATCAATAATAACTTTAAAAATTTTTTCGTCTTAACTGACTGGTCAACTATCAGATTCTAGCAAGATAAAAATAAAGATTAAAATGAAAATATCATTATTATTAATAATTAACATCCTTTTAGAGATTACTATATGCTAGGGACTCTCAAAAGTACTTTGGGAGCATTAGTTCGCAACCCTGTGAGGTGGGTACAATGGGTACCATCCTCCCCACTGCACAGGTGAAAAAAACCAAGGCTTGGATTGTCCACAGAGGTGATTCACACAGGGTCATGCACATGAGTTGAGGGACACAGACTGTGTAAAGGTGGGTTGTGGATCTGCAGAGAAACAGCAGCTAATAATGGAAGATAAGCAGGAGCTCTCATGGATGCCATGCCCATATCTGTCTGCAGGGTGTTGGACTACCAAGTCAGGAGGAACCAGAACGCTTCTGGATCAAGTAACTACTAGGGCCTCTTCTAATTCGGAGATGTATGTTTAGAGTTGGAGATTCTCTCGAACCACCCGGGAATTGAACAAGCAAGAAGCTGCTCCGGGGCTAACAGCAGCTTCATTATAATCAGCAATTGAATGTCCACTGGGGAGAAATGAATGCCTTATACAGATGTGAGACTGAGGTTTGCTCATGTTGGGGGTGGAGAGAGAGAGAGAGGGAGAAAGGGAGAGAGAGAGAGAGAGAGGGAGAGAGGGAAATGGCACTCTCAATAACTCTTAAGATAAATCCCTCCATAAAGATATTATGTAACTCTTTAGGGAAGATATTTATCCAACATTTCAGAAGCACTCGTTTATCTACAAACAACATTTATTTATTCATTTATTATATCAATCTCCATTACTCTAGTCGTTAGCGTGAATCCCCAAAGACCCACCCTGGCCACATGCCTTCAGCCAGCTGTGTATCCAGCCCCCTCCAGTGTCAGCTCTGGGCTGGGCTAAGGGGGTGCAGTGGGGAAGGAGAGGCAGGGAGTGGTGGCTGCAGGTTTACACTGTCCAGCATCAAGTTATAGCCCCACGAGGCTATGCAAATTTAAATGTTAATGAACTAAAAATCAATACAATTAACAATCAGGCTCCTCCACACCCAAGCCACAGGTCAAGTGTTCAATACGTGGACAGTGACATGTCCACACAAGACGGTCCTGATTTAGAGCATCAGCGTCATCACAGAAGGTTCTAGTAAAAGTGTTAGTAGGTGAAGCAGTACCTGGGTAGGAGGTGAGCCTGGTTTCATCAGCAGCTGTCTGGTATAGTCATGGTTGACAATCTTTTTTCAACATTCCATAATTCTGGGGTCTGAGCAATTCATATTGGCTCATCCCAGCTTAGGCTGAATGAGTGGGGTAGGTTTTGCAGGGGGTTCATAAAGTGCACTGTGCCGTGCACCTGCTCCTCGGGGCTTTATGGCAGTGAGTGTGGACACAGACTCACGGATCCCCCCCTTCTCTCTCTCTTCCCTGAAAACAGCTGCTCACTTAGAAGCACACATGTAAGCAATTACACAAGCACAGGCATGCACATTCATGCATCCTACCCACTCAGATACACAGCCCTTACACACACGTGATTCTATATACAGTTGTACCTGAGTCTTCAACACACACACACACACACACACACACACACACACACACACACTGGTTTACACAAAGGCATCTTGCATCACTGCTAGGCTGTCACACATGAATGAGTTGGCTACAGTTAAGTTCTGTGGCTTTTTGCTCTCCTGATATAATACAGAAACAGATGGGTCAATTTTTCTTGCATTTCCAAGACATAAGATAAATGCCGGGAGCTCCACGGTAGCCCTGTCCTTGGGATTCAGCCATCCCTTCACCATTCAGCAAACATTGATTGAGGGCCTCCGAGTCGACAGAATCACAGAAGAGGTGCAGGACAAAACCACGGAAACTCAGACAAAGAGCGGGGAGGGTGTCAGTGTGTGGAATGAAGCCCCTAGGCTGGGACCAAAGACACGAGTGATGACCCTCTCGCCCCTCCATGTGTCCCTGCCAAGTAGATGAGGTTGTAGTGGTGTCCGGGAGGGGAGAGGGGATGGAATCTCCTGGTTGGGCCGGATGGCATGGGTTAGAGAAGTTCAGAGCAGGTAGGTCCACCAGCCTGTACCAAGCTTCCTCTATGCCTCATGCAGGCCACTTCCACCTTCCTCGTGCCCAGCACTCCCCACAGGCACAGGGACATGCTCGAGCCTCACTTTATTCCACCCTTTCCTTCCTCACTGTCAGCTCTCACCTATATCTGCTGAGTCGGATCAAAACTCTTCTGAAGAACTGTCTACACTCACTGCCTGCACTTCCTTGGCCCAGCAGATCCTTCTGACTTCCTCCTCCACTCTAAGAACTGCTTTCCCAAGTCGCCCATGACCACCCTCCTGCCAATTCTCTCACCTTCCATGCCTTCTTAGCAGACCGCAGCAGTACCCTTTACATGGTTAGTCCTTTCTCCCAGCTTGCCTTCCAACCCTCAGACTCCTCTGTAGTGCTTGGCACAGGTAGTGCTTGGTAGTAATTTACACATTGGGGATTCACGGTTTTCCGGGCGAGACATCACTATGGTGGCTTAGGAAGCCACAAACACGCTTAGTTTGAGAGAAAATTATGTTGTCCAGCAATGTGAGGTTCAAAAATCCTCTACATTTAAACCAAGCCCTCAAATTCAGCTTTGCATTCCTGGCCCCTTGAATCAAAGACAGAGGAAGAAGTAGCTGATAGATTTGGAGAGGATGAACAGGAGCTAGGGTCTTATAAGCCCTTGCTCTAGGTTGAATTATGTCTTCCCAAAAGATGTGATTGTATTTGCAAATAGGAGGATCGCCAAAGTAATCAGTAAAAATGTAGTTAAACTGGTGTAGCATGAGTCCTCAATGCAATGGGGCTAATGTCCATGTAAGAGGTGAAGACACACAGGAAGAGGCACATGTCACGATGAAGGTGAAGATTGAAGGTGTGCAGCTGCAAGCCAGGGATTATCAACACCAGGAGCCAAGAGAAAGTCATGGAACAGATTGTCCCTGGGAGGCTTGAGGGAGCGAGCCCAGCAACTCAGCTTTGGATTACTGGCCTCCTGAACAGAAAGACAGTACATGCCTGGTACCATAAGCCACCCAGGTTGCAGCACTACGCTATGGCAACCCCAGGAAATTAATACAGTCCTGCTCTCTGCATTTTTGGAAGCTGATCTATTCCCAGTGAGGAAGAAGAGCACTTGGTCTAAAGTCCCCAGCTTGCTTCACCCATGATGTGAGACAGCAGAACGTGGGACTTGCATGGGCTTCAAATTCACTTAGTTGGTTCCAGGGCTGCTTTCTCTGTGGCCTTGAACACCTTAGCTACTTAACCCTCTGAAACCTGGTTTCCTTAACTATGTAGAGGCATTATTGGGTGGAACTAATAGATTTTGCACATGCAATCTCACCAGCCTTTGACTAGAAAATAAGGCCACACTGACATCTAATGCTGAAATTATGGTGGCTCCACACCTTACTGCCTCAACGGATGGAAATAGGTCTCCCCAAAGTGTCCCCCAGTTTCTCTGGGAGTTTCCGAAGACAGCCTCACATGTTCCCACCAAATCAGATGGGTAGCCTCACCATTTGTTATCGAGAAATGCAGTCATCAACCGTTCCCAGCTGCCAGCACTTGAGGATCTACCGTGAAAACTTCATCCCTGCTCACCCTTCCTGGGGAAGTCTTTGTGTCCAGGGACAGAGCAAGGTGGGGGTGTGAGGGAGAGCCTGGCCATTTCTGCTGGGTACAGACATTCTAAGGGACCGGGTCACTCCAGGGTTCCCCAGGAGGTTGGCCAAGGCTTCGTCAGGCTCGCATCATGGTCCAGCATCCTTCACTGCCCAGCCTGTAGATGCTCCCTGTCCTTTGCAGCTAGTGATCCCTAATGACACTCTGTGCCCTAAACTCCTGGGCACCTGCTCTGTAGAATCACAAGGAAACCTTTGTCTGTTCCAGAAGGGCTATCCCTGGATGTTCCCAAAGCCACCAAGCTGGGATTCAGGCAGAGGTAAAGACAGGGTCGTCCTCTAAAGCAGCTTCACTTTGCACCAAGCCTTGTACAGTTTTCTGTGTTTTTACCTATTTCTACGCAGAACTTTATGCCCAGAATCTTATCAGGTATCCTAGCTCTGTCCTCCTGACCTTAAGCCCAGGCCACGTGGGAAGCAGAGGGCAAGTAATGCCTATCATCCTCTTCGACCTCTTTTCAGAACACCTTTCCCTTCTCCTGTTCTAAAACGGAAGCCTCCAGGCAAATCACTGATTAGGAACCAGCCCCAAGTGGGAGGGAGGTGGGTGAGAAGGAGCTGGGGGAGGAGTAGGAGCAGGCCTTATTCTGCATGTAAAACACCCACCATGCGCCTGGCCCACAGCAAGTGTCCAATAAATGATAGCTATTATCATCATTGTTATTATTATGAACCACGATAGCTTTGCCTGTAGTTGGTGTGCTGGCAGCAGGAGGCTGTGTGCTGGCCTGCTCGCTGCTCCAGATCACTAACCCTGGCTAAGTGGTGGTAATTACGACTTTGAGGAAAACTGGCAACAGTGCCAAGTTCCAGAACAGCCAGAGAGAGGCATCCAGCTCCAGGCTGCAAGGTTAAGCAAGGATTTGCACAGTTGGCCACGTGGCAAGGTGGGAGCAGTAAGAGTACAGGAACATCATGGAGAGACCACCCTCTTGGTCCCCATGAAGGAGAGCTGCTAATGGGCACACAGCAGGCGAGAGTCCAGCACCATCACACAGAAGGACCACAGGCTTCCAAGCAGGGAAGTCCTTTTGTTTCTTACTGTGGTGCTCTGTGTGTCTCTTGCCCCAGAAGGAAACACAGCTCTGTGTGGCCTGGTTAGACCTTGGCTCAGAGCTGTATTATGGCTGCCAATGATCTTTCCAGCAAAACATCATTGTCCCATGGGGCCTTGGGAAGATGCCCAGGGCTTTCTGCACAGGATTGCAAAACTGCTGCACAGGAGACATGGGGCCCGAGGAATGGTGCCTCCCATTTCAGAAAAGTGATCCCCCAAGCCTGGCATGGTGCTGTGTGCCTGTACTCCCAGTTACTCAAGAGGCTGAAGCAGGATTATTATGAGCTCAAGGCTAGCCTGGGCAACTTAGTGAGGCCCTGTCTCAAAATAAAAAAATGTAAAAGATCCAGGCTCTGTGGCAGAGCATGTGCCTAGCAGGCAGGAGCCTGTGTGCTCGATCCCCAGTATTGCGGAAAGAAGCAATTCCCACATTCTAGCAAAAAAAAAAAAAAAAAAAAAAAAAATTGCCTGACTCAACCTAAGAGCCAAAGGAGAAGCCAACAGGCCCAGTGAAGTCTCAACTGCTGAGATGATGTCTACTTATATCTGCAAGGGGTTTTTATCTTTCTTTTGGCTCCCTTTGCCTCCTTCTTTCTCCTTGTCTGGCAATCCTAAAATAGGATAAAGTAAAGCAGGGGCCAAGTAGGGAGCTTCAGTGCTGGCCTCCTCTCCTGTCTGTTCAGAACTCAGCAGTGCCTCTGACTGGGCAGTGAGGAGTGGATTATCCCCAGACCCCTCTCAGCCAAGGTGCCTAAACTGCTGCAGAATGCTTCTGCTCAGACTGCAGAAAGAACCTCTCTCCTCAAGACCAAGCGTGGTCCTTGCTATCAGCCTCCATGTCCAGTGCCTTCCTACCAAATGCACCCCATCCAGACCCAGCAACCCAGACCTTTGTGCTCTTCATGCCTCTGGCACATGGTGTCTCTTCTTCCCGGCAGGCCTCTCTCTCATGCCTCTCTCTCTCCTCTCTCTCTCTCTGTCTCTCTCTCTCTTTGAGTTTATTGGTACTTTTTAAGTATACAGTACAGTTACATTCATCATTGGGAACTTGTATCTTTACATGGCAGGTCTTGCTTCTCATTTTTTCCCCATTCCCCTGCCCTCCCTTCACCCCCTCCACCCCTCCCTATTTACAAAGACTTCGTTTTTATTTTTTCCTTTTCTCATTTTTGTCCTTTTCCCTTATTTCCTTTCCCCTACCCTTCCCACTTCCCCTACACCTTTAGTTCTCTTCTTCCTATTTCACTTTATCCATTCTACAATCTGGATCTTATTTGCACTTTTAGTTTTTCACACCAGAGAAACTATTCAGTATATACACATGTGTGTCTTATTTATTTCACTTAACAGTATAAGGACCTTAGACATTGGCACAGGAAAAGACTTTATGAACAAATCCTCAGTAGCACAGGAACTAGCAGAAAGAATCAACAACTGGGATCTCATCTTATTAAAAAGCTTCTGCACTGCAAAAGAAACCATCAGCAGAACTAAGAGACAACCTACAATGTGGGAAAAAATTTTACTAGCTGCTCCTCAGATAAAGGACTATTATCTAAAATATATAAAGAACTCAAAACAATCAGTCCCCCAAATATAAAAACCCAATTCAAAAATGGGCATCTGAAATGAACAGACATTTCTCAGACAAAGAAGTAAAAGCAGCAAATAAATATATGAAAAAATGTTCCACATCATTGGTCATTCGAGAGATGCAGATGAAAACAACATTGAAATTCCACCTCACCCCATAGAGAATGGCTGCTATCAAGAAATCACACAATAACAAATGTTGGTGGGGTTGTGGAGAGAAAGGGACCCTTCTCCATTGTTGGTGGGAGTGCAGACTGGTGCAACCACTATGGAAATCAATATGGAGATACCTCAAAGAGCTGGGACTAGAGGTGTCACTTGACCCAGCCATCCCTCTGCTGGGTATCTTTCCAAAAGAATTAAAACAATCATATCACAGTGACATATGTGTACCTATGTTTATAGCAGCACAGTTTGTAATAGCTAAAACATGGAAACAGCCCATTTGCCCATCAGTTGGACACTGGATAAAGATGTGGTTTTTCTATAAAATGGAATACTGCTCAGCCATAAAGAATGAGAAATTAGATCTATTCATAGGAAAATGGATACAGTTTGAGGATATACCCCTAAGTAAAATAAATAAGTCACACATGTGTAAATACCAAATAGTTTCTCTGGTATGAAAAACTATAATAGTACATAAGATCCTAAGGAGATAACAATGTGAAATAGGAAGCAAAGGGCTAAGGGGCTGGGGATTTAGCTCAGCGGTTCGGTGGCCTGCCTTGCAAGTGCAAGGACCCAAGTTCAATCCCAGGTACTAAAAAAAAGAAAAAGAAAAAAGAAAAGGGGTAAAGGTGTAGGGAAAGTGGAAGGGTAGGGGAAAGGGCATAAGGGAAAAAATATGAGAAAATGAAAAAATGGAAATAAAGTGTTTGTAAATGGGGAGGGGAGGAGGGGGTGAAGGGAGGGCAGGGACAAGGGGAAAAAGTGAGAACCAAGGCCTGTCATGTAAAGGAACAAGATCCCAGTAATGAATGTAACTGTACTGTGTCCCTAGAATGTACCAATGAACTCAATAAAAAGAAAGAAGAAAAGCGTATCAGGCCCTTCTCTCTTGATCACCTGTGAACTCTCAGCCATGGGTCAAAGCCAGTGTGGAGTCAGTTCACCTTAGTCCATCTCTCATTCCTCCCCTCTCTCCTCTTGATGTGGAGGGAAGTTATTCACACCAAGTGCAGAAGCGGAGAAGAGAGGAGCTAGGGAGGGAGGCACATCCTCCCAGGTCACGCCTCATCAGCCTGACTCCTACAGTCATGCCAATCTCCTAACAGCAAGCCAGCTTTTGCACCACATAGTCCAATCCTCTTCCAAATGTCCACCTGTGAGTGCATAAGAATCCTGGGGAGCATCTATATGCAAACCACCACAAAAGGCGCTACTCAGCACGCATTGCAATGATGAAAAATGAACAGAGCTCGAAGGAAAGCACAGTTCTAAGGAGGGAAAAGAAGGGACTCG
Organism: Fukomys damarensis; assembly: GCF_012274545.1. Classification (NCBI taxonomy): domain Eukaryota; kingdom Metazoa; phylum Chordata; class Mammalia; order Rodentia; family Bathyergidae; genus Fukomys; species Fukomys damarensis. The sequence continues at coordinate 6,839,827 of NW_022900935.1, forward strand.
TGAGCAAAGGACAGGAAAAGAGAGGGAGAAAGAGTAGAGTGATGAGAAATAAGGATGAGTAGACTCTCATGGACCGAGCCCTTCATGCCTGTTCGTGTCAGGTGCAGCTTCTGAAGACCTGTGGAGACACCCAGGTGGCGGTGAGAGAGTAGGCAGCAGCGCCATGAACGACGTGTCTGGAGGAGGTGTTATTGGTCTCAACAGGGCCCTCAGCCAGCCAGAAGCAGCCCACATGCCTGGTTCCAGAAAAACCCTTGATTTCAGCTCCATTAACTCCTGGTGCTTTAGTCTCTGTCTTCTACTCTTCCACCCCTGTCCCTGGTGCTAACCCTTGCAGAATCCCCCCTTCTGGCCTTCAGAGGTGGACCGCCTTCCCTATATCCTTTACCTACATTAAAGCCCCACAGGACGTTCTGTTAGTCCTGGCCCCCTCCCTATTACCCAGTCATGCCTGGCAGAGGTATACAATTTTTAAATTTGACTATAGTGTATATGATTTCAAACGGATTCCCAAGTCCTTGTCCCTCTCTGCTCCCATGTTTAAAGACAGACTCACACCTCATTTTCTGACAGCGGCCTAGGAAAGTGTGGCCTGAGTCTGGACCTCACTATGAAATGTGAACTGGGTGGAAAAGTACATTTTTATTTACGCATATGTCTTTAGAGCCACAGTTCTCCAAGGACTTGCCTATCTGTGGCAGGACAGCGGGACTGAAAGAATTATGGCAATTACACAGTCCTTGCCTTGGGTTCACAGTCCTGCTCATCCAGTTAGATGTGAGGAGCAGCCCCACACTCACAGACCCCACACTATTGGAAAATCTGTAGTCTTTTCCATAGTTAGTAAATAGAGTTTGAATAAACACCTTTCAGGACCTCCCAGAAATGGATACCATTCCCCTGTCTGGTTAGCAGGGCCCTGGAACACGCCTAATGAATCAATTAATGAGTGAAGAAATAAGTATAGGGAGTGAATGGGCAAATATCTGTGGATAGATCAGCAAATGGATAAATGAATGAATGAACAAAGGAATCAGGGCCTGAGGGAGACCCAGTGAACCCTAGAGGATGCTGCCGCTGTCCAGGGTCACAAGGGTAAGACCAGCAAAGCTGCACTCAGTCTTCTTACATTTGTAATTTCTCCATCACAGCATGATCTGTCCCTTGGAAAGACATTTACTGCTCAGAATTAGAGATGTGCACATTGTCTTTATCACCTTAATGTAAGCCAGCCCGGACTTCATGATTATTTTGTCTCAGATTTTCAAGAACAATCTCAAATTGAAGTCTGTGGCTGACTAGGGTCAAGGCATCTGTGGGATCTTGCAGGTTTTGCAGTGAGCTCCCTCCTGAAAGTCGATCAGCAGACACTGGTTTGTTAAAGATGACTCATTCCCTTGATAGACCTAGCCCCTTCCAAACTGGACTTTCCACGAGTTTCACATAAGTGAAAAATTATCATCTAGGACAGGTCCTTCCTTCTAGTTTTCTCCTTTGGGTAATAATTTGCATCTGGTGAAAAGAAAGCATTTTATGAACAGTAGCTTTAGGCCGTTCATCTGTGAAGTAACAGGCTGGACCCTCAAGCACATAATTCCATAGTACCCCCTTATGCCACTAACTGTAGCTGCACTTTTACATATAAATATGAGAGTGTTTGATTAAAGTCTGATTTCCCTACTGTGAGGTTGATTAAGGCTTCTCACCTTATTTTAGCAGACAGTATAGTCAAGGATATAAACTGAAATCATATTCTGTTTCTTCTATACTGTGTGACCTCAGGTAAGTTACTCCACTTCTCTGTGCCTAATTTTCCTCCTTTGTAAGAAGGATGATAGTACCTACCTTACAGGTTTGTTGTGAGTGTTAAATGAAACAATTCAACAAACATACTTTTAACAGTGATTGGTACACAGTAAGTAACAAAAGCTGTTGTTATTATTTTTACAGTTTAAGTAGGAAAAAAAACTATAGAGTTGCCATTATTTTTCCTCAGAATTTTGTCAATATTCCCTACTATATGTAAAGATAATAATTTGAAGATAGAAATCTGATCCTGTTGTTGGTTTTTCTGTCTGACACATTTAGGATAATTTCTTAAATTTAGAACTTCCTTCAACATCTCTTGCCAAACATTACTGAGTATTTTTACTTGAAGATGTTTTCATTTTTTCCCAACTCAGGGACATTTTCTTCTAGTATTTCTTTTATTATAACTTTACTTCTATAAAGTTCTCATTACGATTTCCATTAAATGGGAGTAAATTCACTGGATTTGGCCTTCCGTACCTATTTTTATTATATTTCATTTAAAGTTCTTTTCCTATTCCCTTAGCAATTCTATTCATTCTTCTCATAATTTTCTTTTAATTCATGGAGAATTTCTCAAGCTATTCTTCTAATTAATCAGGTTGATTTTCTGAAGTACCCATCTGCTATGCAAGGCCTTTAAAGGGGAAGCTTTAACTTTGAAGTTATGGCTTTTTTTTCCAAATAACTCTTCTGTTTTCAGATTTATCTTTTTAAGTCAACATAACAGCATCTCAAATCTCACTAAAAATACAACTAAGGAAGTTTTTCTTTTAAATTTCCCCTACTTCCTGAAAATATTGCTTTTACTGGGTACAATTTGTGCTGAATGTTCACGTTGGTCTCTCAGCTTTTCTCTTAAAATTGCTAAATCTTCACAATGCCAGCAGCTTTTCATCATTTCACACTTGTTGATGCCATTTATAGCTGGATTACTTTGAATAATACATCCATGACTAGTCAGTCATTACACCTTCTCCTCAATAGCTATGAAAGGCAGTCAGCAGTTAGGGACTATAGATTAGAATTAGCTTCAATTGCAAGTGACAGCACATCTAAAGTAATAGTGGTTTAAATAAGATATGCTTATTTCTCTTCTAGCCAAAAGAAGTCCAAAAGTTGTCAGTATGGTTGATAAGATCCTGCACAGTGTCAAGGGCTCTGGCTCATTCAATGCTCAGCCATCAAGTCCGTATTCCATCCAGTAGTCAGAGGGTGAGAAAAGATCACACACTCTCCCTTTAAGAACAATTCCTGGAAATGACTTTCACCATTTTTACTTATATTCCAGCTACTAGAGCTCAATCATATGACCATACGTAGCTAGTTTCAAGGGAGGAGAGACAAAATGTAATTGTTATTCTGGGTAGCCAATCACTTGACCAGCTAAAAGTTTTATTGCTATAAACACATGAGAAAATGTACTGTATATTAGGAGAAAATCAGAAGTTTCTAATAGCCAACTCTTCTTTTCTCTCTTTCCATCTGTACCACACCAATCCAGAAAGCATTAGGAGAACTGGAGCAGAGTGGGAATTATTTTACTCACTAGCCACTCAGTGGATAGCAGAGCAACTGGTCAGTGTTTCCTCCTAACTGAAATCTGCTTCTCTTTCTTTCTCTCTACTACTTTTTTTTTCTTTCTTTCCGCCCCTTGCTACAACTCTCCAAATGTCAGATAAATAGGTAAGATCTCATTGTGGATTCAGCAATTATATAGACTTTCCCTGTTACTTTAGTTTCATCACTTCAGCAAAAAAAAAATGGGAAGAGATAACGTTGAGAACCTGGTTGTCGTCTTGGTTGAAGGGCCCAACCCTCAAATTTGATCCTATGATTCTATTTACATTTAAAACCCTGCCCTCAATAAGCACATAAAAAGATGTCAATATCATAAGCCACTGGGGAAACACAAGTTAAATCACAATGGGACAACACTACAAACACCAGAACAGCTGGAGTTTAAAGGATGTGGAGCTCCTGGCATCTTATACATTGCTGGTAGGAATGCAAAATGTTGCTACTTTGGACAAGAAATTGGTAAGATGTCAAACCTACTTCATATGACTCAGCAATTCCACTCTTAAATATTTGTCCAAGAAAAACAAAAGCATGTCTATAATAAAATGTATATATGAATGCTTGTAAGTTTGTTTGCAAAGCTGTTGCTAATCAACCTGGGGTTCTTTAGCTTTGACTGAGATGGAAATCATGAATAGGCAAAGTTCAGCCTGCTCCGATGCTGTTGTCACCAGTTGACACTGGATAAACCTGGATGCCAACGGTTCACAGAACCAGCTGCTGGTCTCTGACACTGCCAACTACCACTGTCCAGTGTTAGCTTGTGCCAAACTCCAAAGGTCGACTCTGCCCAGTGCTGGTCTCTGCTGCTGACCTTCATTGGCTGCTGGTCTCTGGAGCTTTTTGATGCTCACAGTCCTAGTGATTTTTGCTCTTTCTTTTGAGAAAACCACTCTGTCCACACTACTCAGGATAAAAATCCTGATCAGATGTACAGGATTTTTGGAGCCTACACTACCAGAGTAATAAATTGCAAGCAGGCTTACAAGACCACCGAAGTGAGTCTTTAACAAGGTCTTTACTCCAACATAAGCAGGCAGCACATGGGATGGAGTCTCCTAAACTAAATGCACAAAAGTGTGGGGGATGCTGCAGGCCTGTGATTGGACCAAGTACAGTGCTGTGAATTGTGCAAGGCTCCAGGTCAGCCTCAGCTGTAATGGCTGCTATCCAATCAAGGGGCAGGGCTGAAACCAAGGAATCTTCTGGAAGGCTAGCCATGGGGGTGGGGATGCTAACAGTGGGCCTAGATTTCTTCCTCTCTGATGTTAGCCAGGCCAGGGTGCTCCCTCCCTTCTTGAAAAAGACAACAGCAGCATCTAAAGTGGCAGGAGCAGGGGAGGGGCACCATACTGATAGAGGAGCTGTATCCATCTGTAGTGGCTGCTAGATAGCCAGGGAGGACACTAAAGCAATTTGTCCCAGTCCATGTGGAGGTGAGGGAAGCAAAAAGGAAGCAAAGAGAGGGGGTGTCTGCCCCACCACCACTGAGCCGCATCTCCCTCCAGTGAGCACAGGAAAAATAGGCATCAAGTGCTTCTCTTGTCTCATAGCTACTAACTAGAAAACAACTCAAATATATATCTGTGAGAAAATTGTGAAATCCTTATAATGGGTTACTATTCAACCATAAAAAGAAACTAAGAACCACTATACACAATAACATGGATCAAAAATGCAATGTTAGTCTGGTGTGGTGATGCATACCTGTAATCTCAGCACTCGGAAGGCTGGTGAAGGAGGGTCACTACGAATTCGAGGCCAGCCTGAACTACATAGTGAGACCATCTCAAAAACCCAAACCAAAAGCACTATGCTAAATTCTAAAATAAGTGAAACTAACCTTATGTAGTGATAGATGAGATCAGTGGTTACCTGGGTCATGGAGGATGGTGGGGAGCAGGGACCGAATAAATACAGAAACATAAAAGAACTTTCAGGGAGTGTTAAGAGCATTCCTTATCTTGACTGTGGTATTATTTATGTGGTGAATACACTTGCTTAACTTCATCACATCATCTACTTGAAATGGGTGCATGAGCGCATTTTGCTGTTGGTAACACACATATCTCAGTAAAGTGATTAAAACAAAACCCTGCCCTACTTCCTGTGCCCTAAAGCATAAAGCGCAAACTCAAAAAAACAAAACCAAAAAACTTACAGAAGCTTTCAAGAAGTTTCTCTGCCTGCTTCTCCAGCTTTCAGCTGCGTGTGGTCAAGGTCCAAGTCAAGGCTCAACGTTCCACTCACCTGTGTGTTGAGGTAGAGAATGTGATAGGGAAAAAAATCCATTACTGCTTAATAAGCTCCACATATCACTCAGCATGTCGAGATACTATCACTCAGGTCATGGGATGTAGATAAATAATAAAAGCAGACCTTGCTGGTAAAGGGGTTGAGAATGGTCGCAAAGGTCCTCTCTATGCGTCCCCAGCACTAACAACCCAGGCATTCGTCCCTGGAACCCTTCAGAGCTTACTTAGTGCAGCAATGTACTTTTAAGTAAGCATTCTTGCCAGGATACTCTCCTATTTTCCTGCTTGAGAACAAGTTTTAAATTTTGAAGAGAAAAAAAATCACCCTTCAGATACTTTCAATCACTCATTCCATACTGCCCATAATATGTCACTCTCTCTCTTGAAATCCTGCCCTATATGGCTTGCCTTTAATGGGTTCAGCATTTAGTGAGCTAGGCCTGGATTATGTGCGAAATGCATTAACCTCTCACATGATTGTAAAAATTGCCTTAATAAAATAGAGCTAAATCCTACTTAATAGCAATAAAACAGAAGCCACTATGTTCCAAGGATGCTAATGACCTATGAGTCATTCCTTTTGATTGTAGAAGGTTGTGCATTTGGAATCTGTCCCTTTTAATGAAACTTTTAAGCTTGGATAACTGCTGAAAAATCACACAAGTTAAAATAAGTTTCCTGTTCACAGATAACTGGAGAGCCAAGAAACTTCCATCATCTTCTTAAAGGTCCACCATCCTGCTGAGGTCAGATGCAAATGGCAAAAAGGAGAGTACTGATTATAATAACCAATATTTGCCTAGCCTTTACTACTTTGAAAGTTCTCTTTTTACCTATATCAATTGATTCAACTCACATAAAAGACTTACGAAGTAGGTGCTATGACATCCATTTATAGATAAAGAAATTGAGACACAGACAGGTAAAGGAATTTGTCCAAATTCTCACAACTAATAGGATGAAGGACTAATACTTGGATCCAGGTCCACTGAATTCAAGTCCCACATTCTCCCCAAGTGCTGTTCTCATATTTATCTTGAACCACAATCATTTGTTTATGAAATGGAAGAAAGAGGTTCTATGTTCTTGTCTTAAGTTACTTTTCTCATTGTTGAGACAAAATACCCAACATTCACAAGTTAAAGGAGGAGAGGTTTATTTTGGCTCACAGTTTGTAAAGGTTTCAGACCATAGCCAGCTGGCTTCAAGGCAGGGTGCCACGGCCGAGGGCCATGGTGGAGGAGAAACAGTTCATGGCAAAGCAGGCAGGAGGCAGCAAGCAGCCTTCTGGACTTTTATCCCATCCAGGGTACAAACCCATTGGATGGTGCCACCCACAGCCAGAGTGGGACTTCCATTATCCACACTCAGAACTATGCAAAACCAATTTAGTTATCACACACCCTTAATCCCAGGATCACATACCCTAGATCCAGCCACTTCCAGAAAGCCTCACTTATGAGCATGTGAAGCTTTGGGGGGCCATCCAGGTACAAGCAGTAACAGAATCTGAAACGCTTCAGCCTCTTTCCTTTCCCAGCAAAGTCACATCCACTGTGGCAGCATCTGCCTCCCCAAGTCAGAACCATGGCTGTCATGGTCTGGAGATGGTTTGGATGCTCCTCGGCACGTCAAAAGCTTGTTGAGAAGTGAGACTTTCTGCGTGGTAATTAGGTCTGGGGGCACTGCCTTTTGGAGGGATTGATACTAGTCTTGCAGAATGAGTGAACTGTTGTTGAGAAAGAGCATTGTTACATGAGAGCAAGGCTGACCCCTGAATTCCTCTCTGGATCCTATCTCACCATGGGATCCCACCTCTGGCACATATCCCTACTATGATGTCATTCACCATGAGGTGACACAACCCATGAGGTCCTCACAGGGGCTGAGCCAATGGGACCACTTGATCTTGGACTTTCAGCCTCCAAAACCGTGAGCTAAAGAAACCTCTTATTTTTAGATGTTGTTTAGACTTATTTATCTAATTAAAGCAACAGAATATAGGTCCATACAATGGCTTTCTACCAGTCCTTATAATAACTATAGTAATAAAGACTTACTATTCCAATAGCAAGGACAGCAATAGTTGTAACTGCTGCCTTCATTGAGCCCTGCAACTGCTATCATTATTGAGCACTATGGCAGGCATTACAAGTCTTATGCATTTTTAACTCAGCTTTAACAAGGTAGGTGTTATTACTTCTCATTTTTAGATAAAGAAACCAAGGACGAAAGGGACTTAAAAACCTGACCAGTTATAGGGTATGGTAAGTAATTACAGAATCAGCTCCAGGTTTCCACCCCTCCCTGTACCCATGCCCTTTTCAGTGTGACTTTGCAAACATCCCATAAAGAAGTGGAGACACTTTTCTACCCTTTGAAATCAACCTCAGGCTTGCTGAGGCCATTAAGATGCAGCAAAAGTGAAGATAAGCCAGTCCCAAATCTCTGCCCTTCTACTGTCCCTCAGAACCTGCCTCTGCCACAAGAACAAGCCCAGGCTTGTCTGCTCAACAATAAGAGATCACACAGAGCAAGGGTGCTTTGTCTCAACACAGGCCCTTACGAACCAGCCAGCCTCACTCTGACCCACTAGTGATACAGACACATGAGCAAGTCCAGCCAAGACCAGCCCAACCCATTCTGGATCCACAGAACCCTCTCACCAGGCTTCAGACTAAGGGAACGGTGAGTTGTTGTCTCAAGCCATGAGGTTTTAGCACAGTGTGATGGTTAGTTTTATGTGTCAATATGACTTGGCTAATGGATGTCCAGACAGCTAGAAAATGTTATTTCTGGGTGTGTCTATGAGGATATTCCAAGAAAGGTTAGCATTTAAATCAGTGAATTATCTTCATCAGTGGGGGTGAATATCATCCAAACTGTTCAGGGTTTGAATAGAACAAAATAGTAGAGGAAGGAAAATTTCACATTTTGAGCTGGGACATCTATCTTTTGCCATTAGCCATCACAATAACCTATAACTTGGTTCTTGGGCCTTCACACTCTGGGACTTAACAACAGTGGCTCCCTAGTTCTCAGGCATTTGGAATTGGAACTGAATTATACCACCCGTTTTCCTGCTGCTCCAGCTTGCTGATGACATTGTGGGACTTCTTAGACTAATATCTATAATAAATCTCATACAACCACACATATTTTATTATTTCTGTTGTCTGGAAAGCCCTGATTAATATAGATGATTTGTCACGCAACAACTATATACTTATACAAACTTATGCAAAATCTAAGTCAAGTCTAAGCCTAAGTCTTAGCTACATAACCTGGTTTTTGCTTCTCCTATCCAGGCACATGACTAGTATTTTTTTCTCTTTTTGTTTTATTGGTACATTTTAAATATACAAAATGATAACATCCAACATAGGGAATTCATACCCATGTATGATATATCTTGCCTCTTCTTTTTCTCATATCCACCTCCCTCCAATCCCTCTTTATTTACAAAAGCTTTGTTTCCATTTTTTGCTTCTATTTTTTTTTCGTATCTCGTATTTCCTTCCCCACTCCCCTTTCCCTTGTTCCTTTTCTCATTTGAACACTTCTATTTCCCAATATCTATTGTACATTTTGGTTCTTATTTACATTTTTGGTTTCTCACACCAGAGAAACCATGTGATATTTGAACATGTGTGTCTGATTTATTTTACTTAAGAGTATGGTCTCAAGGTCCAACCATTAAGCTATAAATATCTTGAGCTTATCCTTCTCTATGGCAGAGTAGTACTCTGTTGTATTAAACACTCATACACACACACACACACACACACACACACACCCCTTTTTTATCCATTCATTAGTTGATGGGCATTTGGGTTGTTCCCAAGATTTAGCTATTACAAACTGTGCTGCTAGAAACTTGGGCATGCCTATGTCACTGTGATATGATGCTATTAATTCTTTCAGGAAGATACCAAGAAGGGGAATAGCTGGGTCAAGTGGAACATCTAGTTTTAGTTTTTCAAGGAGTCTCCACACTGATTTCCACAGCAGTTGTACCAGTCTGCACTCTCATAACAGTGGAGAAAGGTTCCTTTTCCCCCACAATCCTGCCAACATTTGAGTGGTCTGATTTCTTTTGAGTTCTCACATATTGTAGATGTTAGTCCTTTGTCTGAGGAAGAGCTGGCAAAATTTTTTTTCCCACACTATAGGTTGTCTCTTTACTCTACTGATGGTTTCTTTTGCTCTGTAAAAGCTTTTTAATAATATGAGATCCCAGTGTTGATTCTATGTGATATTTCCTGTGGGATCAGGGTTTTATTCAAAAAGTCTTTGCCTACACCAATGTCTTCAAGAGTTGTACTGATTTTATCTTCCAGAAGATTTAATGTTTCTGTTTTAATATTTAGATCTTTCATTCACTTCAATTTTAGTTTAGTGCATGGTGAAAGATATGGATGTAGTTTTAAACTTCTGCATGTGGAAAACCAGTTATTCCAGCACCATTTATTAAAGAGGCTGTCTTTCTTGGAGTGAAAGTGTTTGGCTTCTTTGTCAAAGATAAGGTGGCTGAGTATGTTTGGAGTTTTTTCTACATCTTCTAGTCTGTTCAGTTGATCCTCAGGTCTGTTTTATTGTCAGTACCGTGCTGTCTTTATAATAGTCGCTTTGTAGTATAATTTCAAATCAGGGATTATGATGCCTCCCGCATTGCTTTTATTGCCCAGAATTACTTTTGCTCTCCTAGGTCTCTTCTGGTTCCAAATGAATTTTAGGATTGTTTTCTGTAATTCTGTGAGATATGCGATTGGTATTTTGGTTTATGCGTTTTTTTGGTACTGGGGATCAAACTCAGGACCTTGTGCCTGCAAGGCAGGCAGTGGAACCACTGAGCTAAATCCCTGGTCCTGCTCTTGATATATTGTTTGGGATTGCATTAAATATGTATAACAGATTTTGAAATTTGGCTTGTTTTACTACATTGCTTCTTCCTACCTAAGAACAAGGGATATCTTTCTATTTTCTGATATCTTCTTGGATCTTTTTCGGAGTAATATGGTTTTCCACATAAAGGTCTTTTACTTCCTTCATTAGACTGATTCCTAGGTATTTCATTTTTTTGGATACAATTGTGAAAGATATTGTTTCCCTAATTTCTCTCTCAGTGAGTTTGTTATTTGTGTATGGGGATGCTATTGATTTTTTACTTTGAATCCAGCTATGCTACTGAATTTTTTTATTAAATTTAGAGGTCTTTTGGTGGAGTTTTGGGAGTCGTCTATGTAGCATATCATGTCATCTGAAAATAATAATTTAACTTCTTCCTTTCCTATCTTTATTCCTTTTATATCTTTCTCTTGTCTAATTGCTCTAGCTAATGTTTCCAGAACTATATTGAATAGGAGTGGTGACAGTGGACATCCTTGTCTTGTTCCTGATTTTAGAGTGAAAGCTTTGGGTTTTGTTTGTTTGTTTGTTTTTTGTCTATTTAGTATGATGTTGGCTGTTGGTTTATCATAGTTGGGTTTTATCAGATTGAGATAAAGACCATCTATTCCAATTTTCTGTCGACTTTTATCATGAATGGATGTTGGACTTTGTCACATGCTTTTTCTGCATCTATTGAGATGATCATGTGGTTTTTGTCCTTGATTTTGTTAATATAGTATATTACATTTATTGATTTGCACATGTTAAACCAACCCTGCCTCCCTGGGATGAATCCTCCTTGGTCATGTTATATAATCTTCTAGATGATTTTCTGTATTCTGTTTGCCAATATTTTATTGAGCATCTTGTATCCATACTCATTGGGGACTGTAGTGGTCTCTCTCTCTCTCTCTCTCTCTCTGGTTGGATCCTTCTCTGGTTTTAGTTAGAGTAATGCTTGTTTCTAGGAATGAATTTGAGAATATTTCTTTCCTTTCAATCTCATTAAAGAATTGGAGAAGTGTCAGCATAAGGTCTTCTCTAAATTTCTTATAGAGTTCAATAGTGAATCTATCAGGGCCTGGGCTTTTCTTTGTTGGTACATTTCTAATTATATCTTCAATTTTATTGACTGATATTGGCTTATTTAGAATTTTTATACCTTTTTGATTTAGCTTTGGTAATTCATATGTATTCAGGAATCTTTCCATCTCTTCTGTATTTTCCAGCTTATTAGAATATAGGTTCTTGAGTAGGTATTGATGATCTTCTGGATTTCTGCAGAATCTATTGTAATAAGCATGTTTTGTGAGCTAGTATGTGATCTATTTTGGAGAACACCACACATTCAGCTGAGAAGAATGTGCATTCTGGTGTTGTGGGGTAGAATACTCTGTGTTTCTTGTATGTAGCATATTCTTGGATCTTGCTTCTTGATCCATTCTGCCAGTCTGTTTCTTTTGATTGCTGAATGGAGACTATTTACACAGACTATTATAACTGACAGGTATTGAATTATCCTTGTCATGTTATTTTCCTATTATTGGTTCCCTTTTTTTTCCTCCTCTGTCTAATTGCTTGGCTTGCCTGGTGGCTTCATTCTTTTGGTGTTCATGGAGTTGTAGTCCCTAACAGCTTTCAATTTTTTGATCTTGTGTTGAATTTCTGAAATCTTGACTATTATATGCCTTGGTGTAGATTTTTTATCATGGCTAATGAAAGTTCTATATGCCTCACTTATATGTATTTCAAATTCTTTTTCTCAGCTTGGGAAGTTTTCTGCCATTACTTCCATGAACAGGTTTTTTTCTTTAATTTCATTTGCACTGTCTTCTACTTTTTCATTGACTCTGAACAATCTTATGTTATTCTTCTTTGTATCACCTAGCAGCTGTTGGGTTGATTTTTCATGGCTCCTGCTATTTTAAAGACATCTTTCTTTTCATGATCACTAATCACAACCCTGTCTTCTAAATCTGATACTTTGTTCTCACATTGGCTCATTATACTGCCTATACTTTTTTTCTTTCTTTCTTTCTTTCTTTTTTTTTTTTTAACCTGGGATCAAACTCGGGTCCTTGTGCTTTCAAGGCGGGCGGCAGAACCGCTGAGCTAAATCCCCGGCCCTCTGCCTATACTTTCAATTGAATTTCTGGGGTGTTTTGTTTTGTTTGGTATTGGGGATCAAAGTCAGGACTTTGCCAGACCGGCAGTGGAACCACTGAGCTAAATCCCCAGCCCTTGGTGGAATTTTTAATCTCCTAGATATCTGTTTGAATCTGTTTCATGGGTTTCATGTCTTTCCTATGTTGGGCATTCATGATTTCCATCAATTTCCTAAGCTCCTCTATTTCTTTTTAATATGTATCTGATCTAGAGTCACTCAGTGTGTCTTTCACTATGGTCACCATTTCAGTAGTTATCTGAGAAATTATTTCTGATTTGATTTTTTTCTAGAGCTTCATTCATTTACTTTGTTACTTCTGCTCTTACCACTTCAGACCATTCAGGTGGATGGTTTTCTATTTGCTCCACCTCATTGCCCCCCAAGTTTGCCCTTGGTGAGCTGGAAGTCTGGGGTTGCATTTTGCTTAAGTGTCTTCTCATCTTCTTTTTTAAAAATGTAATCCTTAGGTTGATGCTTGTAAATGGCTAGTGGTGAATAGCTTTATTGCCAGTCTTTAGAACCCTTAGGAAATTACTACTTCTTAGAGATGTCTTCCAAGTGTAGTTTTTGAGTCTTTTGCAAGATCCTACCTCTTCAGTTTATTGGAGATGAAAAGTTGTTGCGTATGTGAACCAGCCCCTAGTTCTTTGGTGCTGACCCTTAGGCCATCTCAGTCTAGCAAGGACAACTGATTAGAACATTATGTCATCTTGGTTAAAGTAGTACAATCAACTATAACAGTATTGAACATAGCCTAGAAAATGACAAACTGGTAGCTATTGCTTTGCCACCTTTAACTGTATGAACTAGATTTATGGTTATTTAACAAATTCTAAAACAAGCAAAAAACTGTACACAGTAAATAACTCCTTTGTATAGTGATTTTACCCTCAAGGAAGAAACTTAAAAGGGCAGGGGGGGAAATAGAGATATAAAAGAGAAGGAAGAAATTAGAAGCAAGGCTGGAGGAAGATTTCACAAGCTTTGGGAAACTGGTGAAGAAGATAGGAGAGAAAGAGAGAAGGAAGCAATAGAAACAAGAACAAAACAAAAATAACAAAAAAACTCAAAACCATTTTCACACTCATATAAAAACAAGAACAATCAAGAAAAAAAAATAAAATAGAACAAAAACAAGAAAAGGAAAGGAAAAGAAAAGAACATGACCACTTCTGCTGTCACTGGTAGACAAAGTGGTCAGGTGGAATCCAGATCCATGTTGGTTAATGCTAGCAAGCCAGCTGTAGCTTTACGGCGAGGTAGTGGATGATCCCAGCAAGCCCGCACCTTTAGTTCCTTTGAAGTTCAGGCTAATTTCTGGCTGTGAGGCTGGAACCTGATTTGTTCAGTCTGTAACACTCTGTGTTTCCTGCCAGGCTGAACTTGGCTCCTCCACCTCCTGCTGACTTAAACTCTGCAGCCTCGCTGGGAACCTGGGAGCCACTAGATGGAGCCGGCAGTTGCTCTGAGTTCCAAGCTCAGTTGAGCCCTCTCCAAGATGGCTACATAACTCACTGGCCACTGCAGTATGCTGAGTCCAGTGCTCCATTCCACTGGTATATTTCTCTGTGGAGTCCTCTGGGATCACCAGTAGTCACTGTGCCCTTGCAGGTTAAAGTGCCCTTCCCCCACAGTGAGTCAGGGCTCAGGAAGAAAGTGCTGCTTGCTACCTCTTTCTTCTGCATCGGTCTTTCTCTTTGCTCTCTCTGTGGGCCTCAATTCTTGCTTCAGATCCTTCCCAGGTCCTGGGGCCCACTTCCCTCCTTCCTCTCTTCCTTGCATTGCTATATTCCACTCAGTCTTGGAGAGGCTGTTTCTCTGCTGCTCACCACTCTGTCACCTTGATTAGGTCCTCATGATTAGTATTTAAGCAAGGCCACACAAAGTATTTAGGCAAGTCCCAGGGTAGAAATGACTCCACTTTCTTCCTTCTGGGCCAGTGGCTCTCAAATGTCTGACCCAGACTCACTCTGCATACTGCTGCGTTTACACTGGTATAAACCAAAACACCACCTAACAGAACTTCATACACGGGATTCATTCTGGTTATTATTTGAATGTGGTTTATTTGTTGTTAAAGTGAGGGCCCTGAGTCATTAATGTCACAACCTGCTAATGGTTTGCAATCTGCAGTTGAAAATCACCCCTTTAAACCCTGTGTAAGCCTCTTCACCAGACTCCTGGCCTCATTCAGGTATTAAAGTCACTCAGGGAACTTTTCACAGCATCTCCGATAGCCTACTTCTGCACATCCTGATGTCACTGGACTGCAGCGGGGCCTGGGCATCACTGTTTCTAGTGACTCCTCAGGGACCGTAATGTGAGTCAGATGCACCACCAGGATAGAGAAGCACAGCTCCTGGACCACACCCACCACCGAATGAATCTGCTGAAAACTGAACTTGAACCAAGATACTTACCTGCTCAGGATCTTGCATCACAACACACTCACACTCACACGCGCACACACATCCACTCACATACACATACACACTCTTGCTCACCTTCATGCATTCACATATATATACACACACTCACACTCGCATGAATACACACATGCACTTTTTACTCTTGCACATACACACACACACACATTTTCCTACAGTATCAACTCCAGGATCCTTGTCAGAGCACCCAAGAGTTTTCAGGAGTAGATCCCAACTGGTCTCTGCAGACTTGTCCCTGACACCACACCACACTTCCTCTTGCCCCAACACTTCAGTCATGCATGGCTGCTGTCCACTGAGCCCAGGCTGCTCATAGCTCTGGGCTTTGTCTCTGCTGGGAAAGTCCTTCCACATTTCATCTGGCCCAGCTCATAGCTGCTTCACCCGCATTTTTAAACAGCTTGCCTCTGACCTCCTCCAAGGCAGTAACACTCTCCTTATGCTACCTTTTGTTAAGCACTCCCTGAGCGAAAGGATCTAAACCTCACTGATTCTCAAAGCTACACAGTGAGGGAAGTACTGGCTACTCCCAATTTACAGATGGGGGAATAAAGCCAACAACAGACAGAGCCAGAATTCAAACTCAGATCTACCAGGCTTATAGGTCAGCTCCAGGGTACCCTCCTGAAGAGGGGTCTCAAATTCACAGGCACCAGGCTTAACCACCTGACCCCTGAGAACAGGCTTTTTGGGCCCTCATATACAGATTCTACAGAGGCACCTGGCCAACGGAGCATGGGGACAAGAGAGACCAGCCACCCTTGCTAGCCAACCTGGTCCCCTCAGGTCTGCTTCCTTCCAGAAGGCGCCCCTTTTTCTAGCTGTCCTAGATACAGTCCCTTAATGCCTTCTATGATGTCTGCTCCTCTAATTTCTTCACTGCCTTGTACAGAGAGGATCCATTCTGAAGCGCATCCCAGCACAAATACCGGAGGCTGTCAGGGACGTGTCAAACAATACTCCAAGGCTTCAGACACTGAGATCAATCCCGCCCTCGTCTTTAATTAATTCTCTCATCCTCTTTATGTTTAACACAGAGTCTGTTCCTCAAATTAGTTCATTCGTCTCTGTAAGAGAGGATTTCCAGAGATGTGGATTTTAAACAAATCTTCACTTTTGTCATTATAAGTATGTGATGAGAGCTTTCCACTTGAGCTCGATTATAATACCAAGTGGTCCTTGTCCCTCAAAACTGGCCTTGGGAATTATAAATGGCTTCCTGCTGAGCTGCAGGATGCAGTTTGGCCCTGCACATTATGAGACTCTCCTACTATCCTACTGCCCTTATAAGCATGTCATGTCTTGTCCTAACTGGGCAGCTGGATCCCCAATACCCAGAACTCTTGCTTTCTAAAAGTAACCTCTACAAACAGGGCATAGTGATGTGCATCTATAGTCCCACCTACTTAGGAAGCTGAGACAAGATGATGGCTTAAACCCAGAAGTTTGTGACCAGCCTACGTAACATAGCAAGACCCTATCTTAAAAACAATATATACACAAAAACATGATCTCTTAGCTTTTCCATAGGAATGTCATTTGATAAAACACAAAGTATTGCAATCATGGAGAAGCTCGGTGAAAACAAGGACCCTCTGTTGTTAGCCAGGTCCCAATGCTGCCACCAAATGAGCATCTATGTTGCTCCGAATCAATGCTATTTCTCAACTTTTCACTGCAGGAATTCATGAAGTTATCAAATAATGCCATCTGTGATCTAGGCAATTACAGCATGACACATCCCCCCCACCCCAGAGCACACCTCACATCCTGGCCTGGGAGCTCCAAGGCCAGTGACCCTGTACAGAAATCTCACTGCCCCGCCCCTGGCCCAGAGCCTCTAGCTGACTTTCTTATCATCTGGTTTCAGAGGGCTGGAAGGCGGGTCAACCCAGCCAGGATTTGATGGGCACAGAGAAAAGTGTGTTTTACAAATCACACAGCACCGTATATATATTCTATAAGGATAAAGTCATGCTAGGGCCATTACTCAGATCCCTACCCCTTCCCCACCCCCTTTACTAGTTTTTGCTTTGGGACCAGATGCAACTTGGTTTTGATCTAAACTCCACTGACTGTGTGACCTCAGCCAGATTGTTCAACCTCTTAATGTTTCAGTTTCTTGCTTTGTAAATAGGAGATTAAAATAGTCTTGTCTTGTAGGGTTATGAACAGTTCCTGAATGCCAGGTGCCTCTTATCCCGATGCCAGACACCAAGTGGCAAATCCACAGCCCATCTTCACACTTCTGGCCTCTCTCCTTTCTGCTCCCTCTCCCCCAGTCACCTTTGGGCCTGGAGAAGTCCTCCTATCTTTCAAGGTCCACCCAGGATGCCACCTCTTTTAGGAAACATACCTTCCTCCCCGCTACAAGATAAGCCTCCCACTCGGACAGACCAGAGCTGCATTCTCTTCAGAAGATCTCTTGTGGGCTGGGGGTTTAGCTCAGTGGCGCTGCCGCCTGCCTTGCAAGCACAGGGTTCCAAGTCTGATACCTGCTACCAAAAAAACAAAATAAAACAAAAAACAAGAAGGTCTCTTGCTTTAGCTCAGCTGTCTTTAAGGGCAGGAATTATGTATCCATCTCTGGACCCCCAAGTTATGGTTCTGTGCTTGTAGGTACTCAATAAAAGCCGGTTAATTTAAGTAATGAATTAGCTGTGCTTATCAGTGAGGGGAAAACAAAACAGAAGCTTCCAACAGCCATGTAAGGCATACTGGGATTATGAGTCCCCTGGAGCAAAGGGAATGATGTTTAGAAAATTCTACTGCTATGATTTGCTATCCTACTGATTTAATTGGTCTGGCATGGGACCAAGGAATAAGTTGGATTCGTTGTTGTTTTTCAACTTCCAAGATGATGCTAATATACAGCCAGGTTTGAGAACTACTGCTCTACCAGCCTGCCTGGCATTGTGTCCTCAGAACTGGAAGAAGGAATAATACCTACCCACAGCTCAAGGGCCAGCGTGCACTTGAGGGAGGATGCTATCTGCAGAAGCTGGTCCCTAGAGTCTGATTTGAGCACCATGGGAAGAGCAAATGAGAGTAAGAAAAGAAGGCTGAACAGTCATGAGTGAGGAGGACAGATGCGGGGGTGTAAGACAGATCCCAAATCAAACCATCCAGAGTCAGCCCTCGCTTTCTCCTGGGAAGCCTTAGCCCCGCCTGCCTCTCTCCAAGCCTACATCTCCCCTCCCCGCTAGGGGAAGCCCTGTCTGAGCAGTTTGTGTCTATCTCCCAAGCCAGGCACCTGGGACCAGGTCATCCTAAGACTGGTTAGCACCACGGTAACGTGGAAAGTCTCACTCACAGAACGTTTTCATAAAGAAAAGCATTCTACCTTCCAACGGAAAAGGCTCGCCTACGAAAGCTCACAAACTGGGCCCAGGTAGCCTGCTTTGAGGAAGAGCAGAGTCCTGTGCAATTAGTGCACTGACGTTGTGTAAACAGCAGCCTCCTGGCCATTGGCAATAATTTCCCGTGCAATACTGTGATAACAGTGGCCTATGTTAGTTCCCCTGCACTTCTCTACCTAAACTTGGTCACATTCATTAATAACGAAAAGCCTGGTTTTACTAGCTTCAGAAATCACGCTCCACTCTAAGTCAGAGAGGTCTGAGCTCAGAGCTCAAACTGTATGTATTTGCATCCTACAGCTGTCCTAGCTCTTCCTGCCTCGGTTTCCTTTCAGGGATCATCTCCCAGATGACAGCTTCCTTCCTCTTGACAAATTCTATTGCCGTCCCCCTTCACAGATGGGAAAGTGGAGGCACAGAAAGCAGACAAAAATCACCTGTGGTGTAGGATTTGAACCCAGGGATCTGCCTGCGTATCTGCATCCATAATCATGAAGGTTTTAGTCATAGGCGGTAGAACCAGGGCTTGGTAATGGGGAGCTTTAAAATATTCAAAGTCTAGCTCAGCAATCTACTTGTAAACTAAGGACAATAATGCTGACTTCTCAGGTTCTTGTGGGCATGAAACAAGATGACACACGTAAAGCCCTTGGCACAGCACCCATGACCCGATAAGAACCTAGCAGAAGGCAGTGTTATCGCTGGCCTTGTTCCTGATGTTGTTTATGCTGCTTATGAAATGTCCCATTTTACAGGTGAGGAAACAAAGACCCAGTGGTGGGAGGGGCAAGGTGCCCTGTGGCCAGCTGATGAAGGACAGCCAGGTTACAGTCAGGCCACCTGCCTCCAGCAGCTAAGTTCCCAGCTACTCCTGTCACTCCCCTTGCAGACCACAAATCATCAGGAACAGTCTACCCCAAAACACACACACGTATGCGTGCACACAGGCACACATGCCACTAAAGAACATCCGAGCACCTGCTCTTGATGTACTTGTGCAGGTGACCATGGAAACTTGCCTTTTGTTTTGCTCCCCAGTTGACTAGTGAAGCTTTTCCACATGTCCCTTAAGTACCAAGCTAAGAAGTGAGCTCATGTGGCTGCCCCTTTAAATCTTGCCATCAAAACCATCTAGAGGAAGAGGGAGTGGGCTCCAGAGAGGTAGGCTTTTCTCCATCTAATTCTTTGAGGTGGTGAACAGGAACAGGAAGGGTATTTCCTTTTTTCCACTTCCCTAAAATATCCTCAGCAGCAGCTGCCAGAGAGCCTACAACATCAGGAAGCACAGCAAGAACCAAGGTCTCCTGTGACTCGGGCCCCATCCCTCCTCTTAAACCAACATTCGGTTTCTCTACCCGCTCTCTCTTTCCCTTTCTCTTTCAGGGCAGGACTGGATGCTAGACAACAAAAGCCCCGTGTGTAAGATTTGAACAAAAGAAATAAGACCACATTAGATTAGACCCCAAAGGATCAAAGAAATGTCTACAAATCCAGACTAAGGTAAATACAGATGCTTCTCAATTTATGATGGGATTGTGTCCCAAGAAAAGTTACTGTAAATTGAAACTATCGTGGCAAAGTGCATTTAATATACCTGCATCAGTTAGCATTCATCACTACCACAAGTACCTGACATGAGCCAACTATAAAGAGGAAAGGTCTATCTTGGCTTACACTTTCGGTGGTTCCACTCCATGATTGGCTGGCACTGTGGCTTTGGACCTGCAGTGAGGCAGCAAACCATGGTGGGAGCATTTGGCAGAGCAAAACCCCTCACCTCATAGCCAGGGAGCAAAAAAAAGAGAAAGAAGAAGGAGCTAGATCCCACTGTTGGGGCACATTTGCAGTGACATAAAGACCTCCCACAATGCCCTACGTCTTAGAGTCCACCACTCTCAGCAGCAACACCCTAGAAACCAAGCCTTTAATACACGGGACACTCAAGATCAAAACCTCACAACACCTAACTACAGAACACTATGGTTCAACCTAGACCACCTTGGAATACTTACATTAGTCTGTGTTTGAACAAAATCATCTCACATAAACTTATTTCATAATAAAGTGTTAAATATCCCATCATTTATTGAATATCTGTTTCCCCAAACGGCTGCCAAACAGTGCAGGGAAGAATATTGGTTGTGTGCCCTCACTGTTGGGTGGCTAACTGTAGTTATCATAGGCCAGAAAAAGATCAAAATTCAAAATCTGAAGTACAGTTTCTATTGAATAAATCTGGCTTTTGCACAATCCTGAAGTCAAAAAATTTTCTTCATACCATCACGAGTCAGAGATGACCTAGAAATAAGTATATTAATACATAAATGGGAAAAAGGCAAACTTCATCACAGGAGAATTCCAAATTGTTTGTGAAGATAATGCTCAAAGAGGTGGAGTATAATTCCCCACCCTTAAGTGTGGGCTGTGCAGAGTGGCTTCCTTCCAAAAAGTGAACGTAGGTAGGAAGAATAAAGACCAACTTCACAGAGAAGAACCCTGACAAACACTAGCTCAGCCAAGTGACCAAGGTCCCCATTGACAGTCATAAGTCGCGTCACAGAATAAGCCGTTGATATACTGGGAACAAAATGATCACTTATCTCTGAAGTCTTCCTCCCAGACACTTAGAAATGCAGAATAACCATAAAAAACTCTTAAGTGATATAAATAGGACACACGTGTAAATACTGAATAGTTTCTCCAGTGTGAGAAACTGAAAGTGTAAATAAGGACTAAAAGATATAATAGATAATGTGAAATAGGAAGAAAAGGTACAACGAGGAAGGGGAAACAGGAGAGATAGTGGAAAGGAAAGAAGGGAATGGAATCAATATGAGAAAATGAAAAATAAAGGGGAAAAAACATCAAACAAGTCCCAGTTGAGGGATTTCCTACATATACCTGACGAGTATTCTTCAAAACTATTAAGATCATCACAGAAAGGAAAGTCTAGCCCTAATGGCGGGAATATTGGTGTCCTTGGGCCCACCTCCCCTTCTGCCAATTCATGTGTGAAATCTTAATTTCCAGTAGTATGGCATTAGGAGGTGGGGATTTAGGAAGAAATTAGCTCATGAGGGTGGGGCCCTCACAAAGGTGATTAGTGCCATTATGAGTAGAGAACTAAGAGCTTGCTCTGGCTCTGTGCCCTCTACCACATGTGCATTCAATGAGACAACAGCTCTCTGCAACAAGGATGTGAGATCTCATCAGACACTGGGTCTATTAGCATGTTCCTCCTGGACTTCCCAGATCCAGATCTCCAGAAGCGTGAGAAATAAACATTCTCTAAATTATTCAGTGTATGGTATATTCGTTATAGCAGCCTAAGCTAACTAAGACGGAAATTTTCACAGCCAAGAGGACGCAAATTGAGGATATGAGTACTAAATATTCTGTTAGATCCCAGATGGGGTCCCAGAAAAGAAAAAGGACATTAGGAAAAAACTAAAACCGAATAAAGGATGGACTTCAGTTAATATTAATGTATCCAAACTGATTGTTTTGTGATGAAGTCACCATCCTAATGTTAGATGTAACAGGGAAAGTGGGTATAGGTTATGTGAGGTTATGTACCTCACTTTTCTACACACCTAAAATTATCTAAGATTAAATTTATTTTAAAAACAAAACTAAAAGGAAGAAGTAAAACTGTCATTATTTGCTGATATGATACTCTACACTGAAGATCCAAAAAACTCCCCCAAAAGACTTCTAAACTTAATTGACACTTTTAGCAGAGTAGCAGGATACAGGTCAACACACAAAAATCAATAGCCTTCTTGTACACAAATAACAAACTCACTGAGAGAGAAATTAGGGCAACAATTCCTTTCACAATAGCATCCAAAAAAATGAAGTATCTAGGAATCAACCTAACAAAAGAAGCAAAAGACCTGTGCACTGAAAACTACAGCACTCTGAAAAAAGAAATCAAAGAGGATATAAGAAAATGGAAAGATATCCCCTGCTCCTGGGTAGGAAGAATCAACATAGAGAAAATGGCCATACTACAAAAACTGCTGTACAGATTCAATGCAATGCCAATTGAAATTCCAACATTATATTTCACAGAACTAGAAAAAAGAAACCAAAAATTCATTTGGAACCATAAGAGACCTAGAATAGCAAAAGCCATCCTAGGCAACAGACATATGGCAGTGGATATAACAATTTCCAATTTGAAACTATACTACAACGCCACTGTGATAAAAACAGCATGGCACTGGCAAAGAAACAGACCTGAGGATCAATGAAATAGACTGGAAGACACAAAAACAACTCCAGATGTACTCAGCTACCTCATCTTTGACAAATGAGCTGACCATCCCCACTGGAGGAAAGATAGCCTCATTGATAAATGGTGTTGCAAAAACTGGATCTCAACCTGCCAAAGATTAAAACTAGACTCTTACCTTTCACCATGCACTAAATTAAAATCCAAGTGGATTAAAGAACTAAATATTAAAACAGAAACACTAAACTTGCTGGAAGATAAGTTAAGCAGAACTCTTGAATACACTGGCATAGGGAAAGACTTTATGAACAAATCCTTAGTAGCATAGGAACTAGCAGAAAGAATCAACAAGTGGGATCTCATCTTATTAAAAACTTCTGCACTGCAAACACTAAATTAAAATCCAAGTGGATTAAAGAACTAAATATTAAAACAGAAACACTAAACTTGCTGGAAGATAAGTTAAGCAGAACTCTTGAATACACTGGCATAGGGAAAGACTTTATGAACAAATCCTTAGTAGCATAGGAACTAGCAGAAAGAATCAACAAGTGGGATCTCATCTTATTAAAAACTTCTGCACTGCAAAAGAAACCATCAGCAGAGCTCTGAGACAACCTACAATGTGGGAAAAAAT
>NW_022900935.1:6863320-6903961 GCF_012274545.1 Fukomys damarensis
ATTGTTGGTGGGAGTGCAGACTGGTGCAATCACTATGGAAATCAATATGGAGATACCTCAAGGAGCTGGGACTAGAGGTTCCATTTGACTCAGCCATCCTTCTGCTGGGTATCTTTCCAAAAGAGTTAAAACAATCATATCACAGTGACATACATGCACCTATGTTTATAGCAGCACAGTTTGTAATAGCTAAAATATGGAAACAGCCCATTTGCCCATCAGTTGGAAACTGGACAAAGATGTGGTTTTTCTATAAAATGGAATACTATTCAGCCATAAAGAATGAGAAATTAGACTCATTCATAGGAAAATGGATACATTATGAGGATATACTCCTAAGTGAAATAAATAAGTCACATGTGTAAATACCAAATAGTTTCTCTGGTATGAAAAACTATAATAGTACATAAGATCCTAATGAGATAATAATGTGAAATAGGAAGAAAAGAGCTAAAGGTGTAGGGAAAGTGGGAAGGGTAGGGGAAAGGGAATAAGGGAAAAGAAAAAAATATGAGAAAATGAAAAAATGGCAATAAAATGTTTGTAAACAGGGAGAGGAGGTGGGGGTGAAGGGAGGGCAGGGACAAGGGGAAAAAATGAGAACCAAGACCTGTCATGTAAAGGTACAAGATCCCAGTGATGAATGTAACCGTACTGTATACCTAAAATGTACCAATGAACTCAATTACAACTAAAAACTAAATAAAAAATAAAAACAAAACTGAAAAACAAAGCAAACTCCTTGGATGGTTCAAGACAGTGCTGCTTACATTGCAGGGCCTCAGGATCATGGACAATGCTGAATGGCCCCCTTTACCAGTCTTTGAATTCTTGGGTTCCCCAAGCACCCCCCAGAACTGAGTGTGCAGTTTGCCTCCCCTTGTCTATTAGCTCCTTTTGTATCTGCTTTACACCCTTAGCTCCTAGGTGGCATTTTCACTGAAATAAAGGGTTTCTCTGCTTAAAGAGTTTGACAACTACTGATCTGGTCCAACTCTGTCAAGAAAGCTACAGAGGAAGGGGCATTCTCAGGGGACTCACAAGCAAGGGACAGAGCTGGGGCTGGATAGCTGAGAACATTCTCCAGGAGTTGCACTGGCTTACACCTGTAGCCAGGAGTTCACTGAGTCATAGACCAGTGACGGTGACCCTTTTGGAGACGAGTGCCCAAACTATAACCCAAAACCCACTTATTTATCCCGAAGTGCCAGCACTGCGATTAAACCTGAATACTGAGGTTTTAATTTAGAAAAAAAGCAACTCATACATTAACATTTTTGTCTTAAATAATTCCTTTTTTTTGTTGCTTTTTTGTACTGGGGATCGAACTCGGGTCCTTGTGCTTGCAAGGCAGGTGGTGGAACACTGAGCTTACTCCCCAGCCCAACATCTTTGTCTTAAAAGAAAAACGCAGTAATATGTATGCCATAGGTTGGCCACCACTGTCCTAGACAATGCCTGATTCATCTGTGTCCAGAAAACCAGGAAGAACACCTGAGACCAGCAGGAAATGGATGGACCATACTTCCCATCAGGTACCTGTTCTGAAATGCCAGTACTGTTCAAATCTAGAAAACTTAGTTGACATTTCAGATAATGCAAAGCACTGGCCTCCCTGGTCTGTGTCCATATACTTGGTTTTATTAAAATGTACTCTTCTGTCTCTTTCCATGAGTATAGTATGTGTCCCTCTTGCTTTGGAGGGACATTGATACATCCAGTCATTCATTGAAAAAGTTTTAGTGAGCACTTTCTACACATAATTAACAATAACAAGAACAATAATCCACACAATAAGCATTCGCCTACCATATGTCAAGCTCAATTCCAGGTATGAAAGACAGAACCAGGAATAAGACAGGTGCCTTCTGACCCTAGATTTTTCATTCTAGCACCCTACCAGGTACCCTAACAGGTGTGGGTGCTTCCTGCATGCCACATTGTGCTCAGGTTTTCTCACTTAGTCCCCACAACAGCCCTGTGACTAAGTACTACTGCTTTCCCCGTCTTCCGGATGAGGATATGGACATATGGTTACTGGTCCAAAGTCACTCAGTCAACAAGCTGTTGGGCATGGATTTGAACCCAGGCACTCTGAAACAAGAATATACATTCTCCATTGTCACCTCCTAGAATCAATGTGGGTCCCTTGGACCCTGCTGATGAGGCACACACTGGTGCACTAGAATCAGATAGAAAATGAAGCCTTGTGCCCAAAGTCCTTCCTCGTCTTCACCTGCAGGACTCCCTGGAAAGAGCTGAGAAGGGAAATAAAGCTTTGCCAGAAAGTCAAAGCTAGGCTCCCTGCCAGCAGGCCCTGTGTAACTCATCCCCTCAGGCTCAGGTGCCCAAGCTGTGTCCATCAGCGAGGAGGGTGGCAGAGTGGGTGCCTCACTGAATTGGCAAGCAGCGGAGAGGCAGAGCCTTGGTCCTGCCTTTAGGACACAGGGGCTCCACCCACCTTTCCAGAGTCACCTTACTGGTCTGGTTACACTGTCAACATCTCCTCTCAGGAGGGGCCAATCAGGAAGGGATTGGAGAGGGTCTTGCCAGATGAAGGGAAAGGATGGTCTTTCTTATCTGAGCAGAGAAACAGTACAGGGGTGGGGTGGAAGCACTCACTCACGACTGCTGGTCCGGGCAGTACAAGGAGTGTGAGGCAGGGTCCTTGTTCTAAAGGAATTTGCAAGATGGTGAATAAAACCAGAGGCTTGCATGAGCTAGTGGCATCTGGGAGAGGTTTCTGAGAGGAGGGTAAAGGCCTGGGTTCCTTCCTCTGAGCTGGGCTTCAAAGGCTGTGCAGAAATTCTCCACCAGAGCAGAAGGAAAGGAGAATCCAGCAGGAGGAGCCAAGCCTCTGAGCCCAGAGCCCCAGCGAGGTGAGAAGGTTCTAAAGTGCTGGGTGCGCCCAGGCATCAAAAGTCCAGGTGGGGGTGAAGAAACGAGGCTAGAAAGACAGGCTGGAAGTCAGGCTGCAGTGGGCTGGTGTGTGGTGGCTCTGGGGAACTTGGCCATTTTTTAAATATAAGCAACAGGCTAAGGATAAGTTTTGAATGATTTGGTTTTATCAGGGGAAGTTGAGTTTCAAGTTGGGGCTTCTGCAGCCAAATTTTTTATTTAGACATTTATTTTGACAATTGTCCTGCAGAATTCATTGTCAACCACATAAACATCAAGCACCTATCGTGTCCCCAGTAGTCCATAAGGGGCTGGAGGCCTAATTGCAAACTGAATAGACATGATCTTGATTGTCGTTGAGTTTGCCAATCAGCAGAAAAGTAGGTATCCAGTAAGTATCTAATTCTACCTGTGACATGTCCATAGAGGAAAAGCCCATGGGTCGTGAGTATTGTCTACCCACAGAATAAAAAATCTCCTAGAGAAGTTAGGGAAGTGGCCCTGAACTAGAAACACTAAAGATAAGGCGTGAAAACGGAAGGACCCCAGGGGGCTCAGAGGAAGTGGCCCTTGTGGGAAGGAACAGCAGGGGCCAAGACTGGAGGCAGAAAGGAGCTTGGCACAGAGGAAAGACACAGAGGCAGCCCATATACCTGGAGGGGGGGGGAGGACAGAAGACTGGCAAAAGGGACAGCAACAGGACAGGGCAACCCTTGAAAGCCAGTCAAGGTCATAGACTTTTCTATTGATGTCAGAGTCAAATTATTACAGGATTTTAAGTGAAATCCCTTACCATTTTTGAAAGACTTTTTGTCCCTATAACGTAGAACAACATTGGAAGAATCCTTTTGAAAGCAGAGGGGTCATTAGAGGTAGAGTTGGCAGGATTCAGGGATTGCCCTTTTGGGAGTAAAGAGGAGTTAGTAAAATGTGACCCTGAGTACGTGCACTTGCGGGGGGTGGGGGTGGGGCAGATGAGAGCATAGAAGGAGCTAATGCTGCCAGAATTCCTGCAATCCCCACCCTTAAAGATTAAGAGAACAAAGGTAAATTCCAAAAGAAGTGGGAGTTAGCCCAGACTGGGCAAGATACCAAGACAGGGAATAGATAAAGGCACCCTGGAACCTCTAAAACCCACTGTTCCTACCTTCAAGGGAGCTGGAAGGGAGAGGTGGGAGCCCTCCGAGTCCCTGTCCTAAGCACACAGGGCACAAACTTTCTTCCAGCTGGCTAGGTGAAACAGAATCAGAGCCACAAAAGTTCCCCATGGCATTTCGGGGAGCTCACAGAATGGTGAGTTTCTCAAATCCAATCCTAGCACCAATGAGGAGCTGAAACATATTGTACCCATTAGAAAAGAAATGCAAATCAGAAAGTCAGGCATTTGTGTCCATGACAACAGGAGGAACGTATTTTGGCAAATCCGAGTTCATTTATATTCAAATAAATATTTCAGTCTATGACTCTGGCACTTTTTTGCATGAGATATTTCAGAACCATATTGAATGTTGCTCTCATGCTAAGAACTTGAGAATTAAAATAAGGGCCAATTTCAAATTCTATCAGGCTCCAAGATTTGGGGGTTGGTTTTACCTTCAGGAATAAAAAAGAATGATACACTAGTGAGTGATTCAGCATATTTATATAGACTTTTTGAACTGGAAAGGCCAGTTCAGTTTTATGCCGTTCCTTCTTTGTGCAAATGAGGAAAAAAGACCAAGTGTGGCCAAAAGTTACATTGCAAATTAATCTAGAGCTCTGGTTTCCTGACTCTCAGGTCACTGTTGTCTCTGGTACATCAAGTCAGATGTTGAGACAGGAAGAATGGCAAATAGAAGAGAAATTTTATAATTTGTTTCTCTTTTAAAGAGGATATTACCCTCTAATTATAAAAGCAACTTGTACTCTCGGTGGAAAATCTATGCAGCACCCAAAACTCCTAAGATATTACTTCTAGTGATCCCTGCAATTCCCCCTTACAGTCACCAGGAACATTTTCACACATTTCTTTCCAGTTTTTTCTGGGCATATATCTTGTACATAATTGAAGTCTTGATATACACAGTTTTGCATCATAAGCATTTCCCCAAGTCATTAAAAACTTTTCCTATACAAATGGGAATAAGTAATATGAATAAATAATATACCACCCTATAAATATACTATATGTTTCCTAAATCATTTATTCCTTCCACCATTGGATATTTAGGTGGTATCCGATTTTTAACCATTTTAGTAACATTGCACTGGATATCTTTATTTTAAAATTTTATTTCTACATCAGTTTCTTTCCTTGACAGATTCCTAGACATGGAATTATTGGGCTAAAGACTATAAAAGTCTCCTGGCCAACACACTGCACACTACTGCAGCATTCAGGGAACATGCAGCCAGCCCAGCAAAGAATAAAGCAAAAGAAGCCCATATAAATAATAATGTGCTACTGGTATTTAGAGGAGTAAGGAAAAGTGGAGAGATTTTTCTAAATCAGGTGCTGATTCTATTCTCTGGGAGAACATGTCTCTTGTGTTACTTTTTGTGGCTCCCCATCCTGGGCTCTTAGAGATTCTTCCTTGACCAGTCTCTTCCGTGGTCACATATGAAGTGGGTGTTGAGGACTTAAGGCTGTTAAGGCTGCACAATATTTGCTGCTCCCTTTTTCCTATGCAACTTCAAAGGCACAAGAATTGCCTTAAGGCTAACCAGCCAAACCTCTCTTGAACTTGTCTGTTTCTTGAAATACATTGCCAAAAGCAGAAAGCAAAATCCAACTCATATTACTGCTGTGGGCCTTTCCAACTGTGTTCCCAGAGCAGTGGGCTCAGTAAGCCTGTGGTCTGCCTTCCAAGTTATCACAGGTGATACTTTTACCAAATATTTTGCTCTTGTATATCTTGGGTTTCCAGGATCCTACCTGTGGTGTGAATATGGTTTATTCCCTCCCAAGTTCATGTTGAAATTTAATTCCCTTTGTGAGATATTAAGAGGCTGGACTAGACAGAACCTTCAAGAAGTGATTAGGGCTCTGCCTTCATCAATAGACTCATCCATTGATGCAATTAATGGGTTAAAGGATTCATGGGTTAATGCATTGTCTCAAGAATGCATCTGCTATAAAAGCCAGTTTGGTATCTGGTGCACTCCCTGTCTCTCACTATGTGATTTCTCAGGACTCTGCCAGCAAAAAGGCCATCATCAGAGGCAGCTGCTTGACCTTGGACAAGAACTATAAGCCCAAAGAAACCTTATAATTCACACACACACACACACACACACACACACACACACACACACACACACATATATATAAAATAGTCTGTGGTGTTGTTATTAGCAACAGAAAGCAGACTAAGTCATTCTAAAACCAATTTCTTTACTATATTCCACATGATCACCAAGCCATATCACATATTTTAGGTTTTTGTAATTTTAACACCCCACTTCTGGTAACAAGTTCTGTGCTAAAGTAATGTGAGCTGCTGGAGCACACAACCTCCAAAATCTTAGTGCATAACAATATAAAGATCTATATTTCCTTGAAGTCTTAAAACAAGGGGATCTTAATCTGACCAGTGTGTCATTCTCCCCCATTAGTGATGTCATTTTCCAAATTATTTTCATTTCCTGGTTTTGTTGTTTGGCTTCCAGGGTCACCAAGCTGGGAGAGGGAAACAGAATGGAGAGTTGAATATTGGATGTTCTTATGGCCAAATCTGAAGTGGTTTACATCAATGTTCCATTGACTAGTTCTTGGTCACATAGTCACACTTCATTGAAAAGGAGGAGACAGTGGTCTGTCTGCCAGCCAAGCATGAAGACAAATGGCTTCTAATGAGCTCATGATGGTGTCTCCCCTACCCTTCATGGTCTAACCTTGCCCTTTCATGGCTCATCTCCTTTACCTCACCCCAATTCTAGCAATGTCAACAAATTCTGTCTTCAATTTAAATGTTGATATCTTGTTCCTTATAGTTTTTTTCATTCATTTACTTTTTTTTAATTGCTGCACTAAAATACCACTTCTCTTAATTACTGTGTGTTTTAACACTTCTTTAAATTTTGCCCACTCATCTTACCCAACTTGCAGTCCTAGAATCAGGAAGAGGAAACCCACTTAGACTAATTTTTCCTCAGTCTGAAGGAATACTTTCCACTTTCTCTTTTTTGAAAGAAATCTCATCCATAAAGGTCATCCATCATTCAGTATTACCTATGTTATGTGGGAATTGAACTAGAAGTAGTGCTAAATCCTAGCATATCCCCTGAGCAGCTGTGTGATCTGGCACAAATTATTTGACCTCTCTGTGTGAGCTTACTTCTCATCTATTAAATCAAGACCACCGCCACCTGCCTTGCAAGTGCAAGGTCCTGAGTTTGATCCCTGGTACACACACACACACACACACACAAAATTAAAATAGACACAAGACAATTATTTTAAAATATAAATAAATAAATCAAGACCACGAATCCTGCGTCATGGGGTTCCTGGGTTAAAAGAAATAGCATATGAGAGACCTCAGACCCAGGTTCATAGAAGACATGTACTAAACCTGGGAGAATTTGGGTCCAAATGTTTACTAGAAAACCCAGCCCAGGCTAGACTTTGAAAAATAAAACATCTGTCCTTGAGAATTTTACACCTTAATAAGAACTCAATAGAAAAATATATGTGAAAGATCTTGAGAAAGATTCAAACCCTCTACACACCTATAGTCTCAAAGAAGCTGATGATGGCTTCAGTGACCACTTTAATAAACAGGCTGCTTAGTGGAGCAGGAAAGGTTCAGGATGACCTAGGATGGAGAGGGACAGGTGATGACATTGCTTCACATTAAGTATAATAATTCTCCCAGCAACACCCATCGTCCTCAAACTCTAATACAAAATACCTGCCAGAAGCTCTTTTCTGAAAGGGTCTGCAATCCTTGCCACCGAACATTTTTAGCATTTTTTAAACCAGAATATTGAGTATAGATTTAAAATGGTCCTGTGACATCATGTGTGGAATATATAGAAACCTTCCATGCGCAGAGTATTTGATTGAGCCTCATTGTCAGCTGCACATCTGTCTGAAGCAGCTGCAGGGCCAGGCACTATTCTGGGTACTGTGAGCAGAAACAGAGTACAGGGTGTCGTATCTGGCCCTGAGAGGCTCACAGTCAAGGTGGGAAGGCATCACGGACACAGGAACAAGAACATGCCTTCACTAGTCAGAACTCTGGGCTGCAAGTGACAACGCTACTCAAGCTATCAGAGACAACTGTTTATGAGACTGATGGGCATCTCACAAAATGTGAGGAATAACCAAAGCCAAGGACTTGAATGTTGTCATGCCTCTCTCTAATCTCTTCCTCTCGTGTAACAAACATTCTTTCACTCCATGTGGCCAGGGTTTCTCCCTCCGCAAAATATAGCTGTCAGGAGCCTTAGAGCTTAAGACGTGAGCGCCACAGACATCCCGGGAGAGAGACAAATATGACACTCTTGGATCTAATTCTAAAACTCTTAAGTGGGGCAGTTAGGGTGGAGTTTCAACTTGACTGACTTTGGGATCCACCCCAGGGACCGATGAAACATACTTCTAGATGTACGGGAATGGATCACGGAGGTATGAACATCAAGGCTATGTCTATTTCCCGTCCACCAAGAACTCAGCAGTTTTGTTCCACCATGCCCTTTTGCCATGATGTCCCTGCCTTGCAGGCTATTGTGAAACCATAAGCAAAGTAAACCCCTCCTCTTTTAAGCTACGGGTACTGGGTGTTGTGTCTTATCCGTGAGAACGCTAATTAATACACTAAGGAAGCCATCAGTGGCTCATTTCCAGACAGGTCCCACATCATGGCGACTCCTGTGGTGATCATATGGATGGGAAGGTACATTTCCTGGAAAAGCGGAGCTGGAGAGATCCACTGAGAACCACACAGGATCCTGCATAATCAAAACCAAGAGAGGTACATTAACAAGAGGTAAGAGGAGCAAGCAAAGGACCCAACTCCACAGGACTTTGGTGAAGCAACGTTACAAGGCAGTCTCTCAAGGGGCCCAATGTGACAGATGGCCAATTATGGTTGTATTTCCTTCCTTTCTGCCTTAGCTATTTTTCATTATTTGGGGGACAAAATACCAACAGCCACAACTTAGAGATAGAAAGTTTTATTTTGGCTCATTGTTTTAGTCCACGGGTAGCCAGCTCCAAGGCAGGAACGGTATGGCAGAGAGGCTCGGCAGAGGAAGAGGTGCTCAATCCACGGCAGTTAGGAAGCAGAGAGAGAAAGGAGGATCCAGGGACAAGAATACACCTTTCCAGGTATATTCACAACTGCAAACAGGTCCTACCTCCTAACAGCACATATAGCTACTGAACTCGTTGGTGGCGTATAGTGCTCCCATGATACAAACAGTCTCCAAACACATGAGACTTGGGGGAGACATTTTGGATCTAAACTCTGACACATTGTACATGGGGATGAGCATGCTAGTGGTGAAGGAGAGAGGGAATGCAACCTTTAGCAGCCAGCCCAGCAGACATATCATGTGTCTGCCCTTTGCCGTAATACATCCTTATATACCGTATCCCAATTAATTCCTCCCCCAAAAAAAAACTTTGAAGGAGAAAATGAGAAACCAGTTTTACAGATGAGGAAACTGAGGATAGCAGGAATTAAGTAACCTGTCTTGGATCACTCAGTTGTAGGTGGAAGAGCCACACCTCGACCCAGGTGTACATGCAATGCCATGCGCTTAGTTGCACCCACCTGTGAAACCTGATGGAGTTTGGACAAAACGGGTGCCTGTGAAACAACTGTTCATATCCTCTGGATACTCTTTTGAGAAAATCTTGGTCTGGGTCCTCTGAGAAGCAGATGCTAGACAGGACCCGGTGTACCAAAAACTTGTTAGAGGGAAAACCTATGCTAGAAAATGCCAAGATGCCAGGAGCGGCTGCACTAGAGCTCTGACGTTGTATAGGGAAGAAACAAAGGGAGATTTGGTGTCAGTACCCTAGACGGAGCTGTGATTCTAAGGGCAATCTGCGGTCCAAGAGTTTTCATGCCCGTTACCCCTCAGAAATGTCGCCTAGGAATAAATCAGATGCAGAATCCCTGCTACACTCTGTCACTGGAACAGCCTGGAGGAAGCACCATTTCTAGGGAAGCACAGGAGGGATTTCATAGCTCAGAAAGGGAAGCCGCTGCTCAGTTACTCTCCCAACCACTGGAAACCGAGAGGCACATTCTGACACCATTATGGAAGGATTGCATCAAACTAACATCCATTTTTAACCATTATCTGAAAAGTACAAATGTTTTACCCATCACAGGGATCAGTAAGGGGCTTAAAAACTGAATGATAATTCCCTGATCCTTTTTTCTTCCACTGTTGATGAATGAAATTCTGTTTTGCACATCTATCATTACATGGTGCACTCTTTTCTTATGTTTACCATCCTTATTATTATCCCTACCCAATAATGCCATTTCAATTTCTCTTGGCAACTGGAATCATCTGGTATTTGTCTTTTCCAAGTTTGTGTATGGTTCTGCATTTGATCCCAGAATACTGGAAAACCCAAATTGTAAAGCTTGAAACATTTCCTTTGCTACCCACATCCAAAGCCCTTGGGTGGTCGTCTACCATGACAATTCTCACATTTCGCTATATTTTTTCGCTTACCTTTCGTTCCATAAACTGCCAACTACAAGAGGGCAGGAACTGTGACTAACATAGTCTATTCTCAGTTCCCTATAGAATTAGTCACTTTCCCAGCACTGGAACAAAATACCTGACACCCACAATTTAAGGACAAGAGGTTTATTTGGCTCACGCTTTCAGAGGGTTCAGTACATGGTTGGTTGGTGCCAGGGCAGAATTAGCATGGTAGAAGGGCAAGGCAAAAGAAAGTTGCTCCACCCAGAGCAGGTAAGAAGCAGAAAGAAAAGGAAGACCCATAGTTAAAGGTATAAACTGCAAGGGAAAACTCCTGGCAACAGACCTCCTCCAACTGGGCCCCACCTCCTTTTTGAGAAGGAATGTGATATGGTCAGAATTGAAATTCAAGAAACTACACCCCAAATTACTAAGCAGGGTGAATAGCAGAACAATGATGGGGGTATAAAAGCAGGAGATTCACTTGGAGACCATGACATTAAGCAAATGAGAAGTACAGTTTTACATTTACACTAAAATAATGTAAAGCCGGTATCTGTTTTAGCCACTTTCCTTTTGTTAGGACCAAAATACCTGATGCCTACAATTTAAAGGAGTCGAGGTTTATCTTGGCTTGTGGTTTCAGTTCATGGTCAGCTGGTTCCAAGGCAGGAACAGGATGGCAAAGGAAAACTATTCAAGCCATGGCAGCCAGGAAGCAGCTAAAAAGGAAAGAGAATAGGAAGGCACCTGGGACAAGAATGTATCTTTCCAGGTCACACTCCCAGAACTCAGCTCCAACCAAGCTCCACCTCCTCACAGCGCTTTCAGCTGCTGAACTCATCAGTGGATGAAACCAGCGATGAGCAATAGCACCTCCACCATCTAATCCCCCTCCAAACACACAAGATTTTAGGGGGATGTTTGAGATATAAATCCTAATAACAATTTAAACGTTCTGCCTCCTGTAATAATCAACCTTCAACTCAGAGTTAAAATTGAGCCTTTTCCACTCTGCTTGCTATGGAAGCCGGGAAGCCTGCTGTCAGAGCAGAGGGACGCGGTAGACATCTTTTTCTCACTTTTACGCCTCACCTTTCGCTAGGCACTTTTCTGACCTCTCCAGGGTTGGAATGCAAAGAAGAGAAAGAAGTGAGGGAGTCAAAGGCGTCTCGTGGTAGCTGGTCCCTGGGGATGAAGACTTGCTGTTCTCTAACTTAGCAGCCGGTTAAGTCTGACTTCTGCCCCTTCTCTTGTGGGTTCTCTGGAGATACCATTCTCTCCCAGCAGCAGTTCTTCTAAGCAGGGCAGCTGTGTCTTTGTTTAGGCCAGTCACCGGTCCTTCCCTGGTCTCAAGGCATTAGGTGACAGCTCCAGCTTCTCTCTGCCAAGGTCCTTTTGCCCCTCCAAGTGGCTGTCCTGGACAGAACCTTACACTGATGTTCTGTCTCCGCCATATCCTTGGGAAACCCTCTTGCATGTTTTTATCCCAGTAGATAGGAGTTGCAGGGCCTCCAAAGGCAGCAGTTTCTACTCAACTGCCACAAGCCACCTCAGTCAGGCTCTTGATTTTTAAAGTTCTTAGGTATCAATCAGACATCAGTCAACCATGTTGTTCAAACTAGGGGATATGGGTATTACGCTTTATAAGTGACCCAATAAAGCCCTAACTCAAGGCTTGAAACAAGAGACAGCTTTTTTTTTTTTTTAGCTGTTTTCTTCTTTCCATCTTTTTGTTTTGTCCCCCTCCCCTTGTCCCCTTATTATATTTCTTTTTTTTTTTTTCCTTTAGTTTGCACTCTGGGTTTTTTCTCTGCTTTTTTTTGTTTGTTCTTTTTGGTACTTTTACCTAATAATGCCATTCCTTTTGCTCCTTAACAGGATCCTTTATTTCACTTTTCTTACCTCCTTTTCCTCTTTGCTTGCTTAATTTTTCAATTTACTTTTTCATCCTCCTATTCCCCCCATTAAGTTTTCTGAATCTATACATAAGTATGCCATTATGGTTGAATACTGTTCTATTGTTAGCAGAGGTACAGTTTTTCCATTTAGTAAATATTTACTATAGATCAATGTTTGCTTTGTCATAGTGTTTGTACTATAATCATAGATCACTTTTCTGTGGTTAAAGGTGGTGCATTATTAGTCCTTAGGGTATGTCCATGTCCAGTTTGCATTTGATGCTATTATTATTGCTGATTTTGCTACTATAGCCAAAGGTAGCATAGTTATTGTAGGTAATTGGTTTCCTCTGTATGCCAATATCTGGTTTGCCTTAGTGTCACCAACAGTACTGTGGCTCATTCTTAGAGAACTGAGTACTAAGCCAAGTACACTGCAGCTTCCCCTCTTAAATAAGTAGAGGTGGGGGATTCTGGGACAGAGCCAAAGGCCTACAGTTAGCCACACCCAGATTACATCACTGAGAGGCAGACATTCACTAGAGAGGTCTTCATACTAGCAACAAAGTCTTCTACTGCGATCGACTCACAAGCCTCAGCACAGAAAATAAACGAACAAGGTAGAAACATGAGAAAACAAGGCAACAAAATGCCTCCAAAGAAATCCCAACTCCTTCAAAGCCAATCCAGGGGGTATAGAGAGGGAGGAAATCAAGAGCCATGAAGATTAATTATTTGAAAGGGTAACAGCTCAATAAGATGCTTGACCAGTTCAAAGAAGATATAACTAAATAGTTAATAAACCTAATAAAAATCAGTGAGTCTATAGAAGACACTAATAAAAAGTTAGCTGAATTAAATAAAGCTATAAAAACATTAATGCCAGCATAAAAAAAAGAATTAGAGACCATTAAAAATTACCAACTAGAAGCTGGGCATGGTGGTGCACAGATGTAATCCTAGCACTTGGGAGGATAAAGTGGGAGGATTGCCATGAATGTGAGGCCTGTCTGGGGTACTTAGTGAGTTTGAACCCAGCCTGAACTACATAGTGAGACCCCGTCTTAAAAAACAAACAAACAAACAAACTACCAAGCATAAATTCAGGAGATTTAAAAGTAGACTGAAGGTATGGACAGCAGAAGCAATCAGTGTGAGGACAGAGTGTCAGAACCAAATGACAGAGCTGTTGCTGGTGATCATTTGTTAAGAGATGCCTTAAAAAACAATGAGAGAACATAAAAAATGGACCCAGCAGCTGCCAGGTAATGCAAAGAAGGCTAATCTAAGATTTACTAGAATTAGTGAAAAGTCAAACGATAGCACAAATAGTGTAAAAGGCCTGTTTACAGAAGTAATAGCAGGAAGAGACCCAGAAGAGCAAAAGCAAACCTAGGCAACACAAGCAAAGCAGGAGGCATCACAATCACAGATTTGAAGATATATTACAAAGCTACAGTGAGAGAAACAGCATGATATTGGCATAAAAACAGACTGTGGCTCAATGAAATGGAACAGAAGGAGCAGAAACATCCCCAGACACATTCAACTATTTGATCTTTGACAAAAGGGACAAAAGATAGAAAAAAAGGAGAAAAGATAGCCTCCTTAATAAATGGTGCTGGAAAAATTGGTGTGGGAATACACATGCAGAAGATTGAATATAGACCCATCTATCTCACTCTATACTACATTAAAATCAAAATAGATCAAAGATCAAAATAGATCAAAGATCTAAATGTCAAAACTCAAACAATCTGCTGGAAGGTAATGCAGGTAAAACTCTCAAAAACACAGGCATAGGCAAGGATTTTCTAAAAAGAACCCCAACGGCAGAAGAAATAGTGCCAACAATCAACAAATAAGATCATATCATATTCAAAAGCTTCTCCACAGCAAAGCAAACAACCAACAGAGTGAAGAGACAACCTACAGAATGAGAGCATTTTTGCCAGCTACTCCTCAGACAGAGAACTAATATTTAGAATATATAAAGAACTCAAAAAATTAGGCTTCCCCAAAGAAAAGACTTAGTCAAAAATGAGTGACTGAAATGTATAGACATTTCTCAGAAGAAGTACAAATGGCCAATAAAAACATGAAAAAGTGTTCAGTACCACGGGCTATTAGAGAATTGCAAATTAAAACAGCACTGAGATTCTGTATTACTCCAGAAAGGATGGCCATCATCAAGAAATCACACAATCACAAACGCTGGCGAGGGAAAAAGGAACCCATCTACATTTTTGGTAGGAATGTAAGCTAGTAAAACCACTATGGAAAACAGTATGGACCTTAAAAAGAGCTAAAACTAGAAATTCCGCTTGACTTAGCTATTTCCCTTCTGGTTATCTTCCAGAAAAGTTACAGTGATACATGCACACCCTTTATCTATAGTAGCACAATTCATAATAGCTAAATCTTGGAAAGAGCTTGTATTCCCATTAACAGATGAATAAGATAAAATCTGGTGTTTATGCACAATGAAATACTATTCTGCTATAAAGAAGGATAATACTGAGTCATCTGTGGTAAATGTATGCACCTGGAAACCAGAATATTAAGTGAAATGAATTAGAAACACAAGTTTAGTATCACATGGTTTCTCTTATATGAGAACCCCAAAAATATAAATAAAGAGCAAGATAAAAGATAAATAATAGGATGTGAGGAGATCTTTTTCAAATGGGAAGGGGATCCAGAGATGGAGGGGAGGGAGGGGAGTGAAAAAGGATGAAATAATAATTGAGATCCGTTATGTACACATAACCAACTCCCCACAATGAATGCAATCATTATGTACTGCAAATATGCATTAATAAAAAAATTAAAAATAGAGACATTGCACTGAGTGAAAAGAAGCCAACTCTGAAAGGGTACCTACTTTATGGTTCCATTTATTTGATGTTCTTAGAAAGACCAGACTGCAATGGAAGAAAATAGGTAGGTGATGCCAGAGTTTATGGGTCTGGGGCAGTGTGACAACAAAGGGACAGCTTGGCGGTGGGTGACAGAGCCATGCTGTACTCTATGGTCACCATTCTGCAAGTCCATTGCCTGTGTTAAAACGCATGGAACTGAACATGAAAAGAAAAAAGTCAATCTCATTGCATACATTTTTATATTTTATTTTTTTAACAGTTATAAGTTTACAATTGTGATTCACATTCTACAGATGCTCCTCCACTTAACGATAGTTGTGTCTCAATACAACGATTATATGCTGAAAATATCATGAGTTAATAGTGCTGTCAGTGCACTTCACCTACCAAAAGCAGGTTAGCAACACAGTGCACAGTACAGTACTCGCTGTTTCCCCTTGTGATCGTGCGGCTGGCTGGGAGCTGTGGCTTGCTGCTGCTGCCCAGCATCAAAAGCTGGAAATAGCTTTGGAAAAGGCTTTGGAAAAGGTTAAAATTCAACATACGGTTTTCACTAAATGTGAAAGCTTTTGCACTATCATGAGGTCAAAATCTGTAAGTCAAGCCCTCACATGTAAGTTGGGGATGGTCCGTTCTTATTGGACAGTGCTGGTCTTGCTCCTGCATTACACTCTATGTTTGACTTGAGCCTGAGGAGAAGCTTCACACACACACACCCTGTCTCCTCATTTTCCATTTCTTGGGTAGTTGTCCATCTCCACCACTGGGCCATAAGCACTCCGTGGGCAGAAATGTATTCTTGTGTCTCTCTGTGCCCAGTCCCTGGAACTCAGAAGATGTTTAGTAATATTTGTTGAATGAATGAATCAATCAATGGTATACATTCTTGAGTCTTGGGGGAATTAAGATATGATGTTAAAGGTAATGCTTTTTTATCCTCTCCCATCCTCTGACTCTCTCAAGGACCCAAGATTGTCCCAGGACTTCTAGGAGCTGAGGCTGAGGGTGACAGTGGACTCAACCAGCCTTCAGCAAGGAGTCCCCAAAGAAAGGGGGACTGATATCCAAGTTCAAGGCCAGGGCCTTAGAAAGGGAGTAATAATGATCCCTGGCAAGTCTCAGAGAGGAGGCAAGACAGCTGTGTGCTTTAGAAGGGAGTCTGAGAGCAAAACCTTCCAGCAGGGAAGAAGTCTTGTCAGCAGCTAACATTACTAATTCTATAGCTTATTCTTCCTCAGAAGGTTGATTTACCAAAGCAAATGGGGGAAAGATGATGCTCACTGTCATAGATACAAAGTGGCCATGTTTTCAGCCTGGCATATTTTCCAAGGCAAATGAAAATTGTTATGAAAACAATTTATACTCGGCAGACATGGATGATTTCCCGTGATGACCTTTTGCCAGAGAAAATGGATCTGATAAAGAAAAAATGTGAGCTCATTAGGACAAATTAGAAAAAGCAAATGATTGCTCTTAAATTATGGAAATTCCAAGACTGGTGAATCTCTCTGTCCTTTTAGGACATAAAAACAATACAACACCAAAAGAAATTGTGTATTCAGAAAGAAGTTTGCAATCTGCGTGAGTAGAGGCTTTAGAAGGGAGGTATTTTGTAAACTAAATGAAATTTAATTGACTTATTAACTGCTAGGAATTCTCCTTCTATAAATCTAGCAACAACTAAAAGAAGGGGGGCAAAAAGAAAGCAACACTTGAGTGTGAGAAAAATACACTTTGCATTCTATAAATGCTACCTACTAAATATTTCCACCCATGCACTATGACAGAATTTGGGGCACAGCATTGGTGCTTCCACTACAAAACGTGGGTGCC
Organism: Fukomys damarensis; assembly: GCF_012274545.1. Classification (NCBI taxonomy): domain Eukaryota; kingdom Metazoa; phylum Chordata; class Mammalia; order Rodentia; family Bathyergidae; genus Fukomys; species Fukomys damarensis. The sequence goes on from NW_022900935.1 coordinate 6,880,488, forward strand.
CAGAATTGCAGAGGAAAGATGAGAGCAGTGGATGTGAAGACATCACTTGGGAAACTTTTAACATCCTCCTACTTCCCTGATACACCCACAGGCACACAGTGTTATAATTTATAAATGCTTTTATATACCCCATCCTCAGTCTTCAGAGCAGTCCTCTTATTTATTTGTCCTGCCATGGTGTGGAGAGTACATCACCTATGGTTTCATGCATTGACACTGAGCACCCACTGTGAGGTATTAAGAGAGGGAATTGGTCATTAGAATTAGACAAGGTCACCAGAGTGGAGCCCCTAAGATTGGACTCATAGCGGCTTTAAAAGAAGAGGAAGAGAGACCAGGAGCTATATATGTGAAAAAGCACTTCCTCTGTCTGTCACATGATGTCCGGAGCTGCCGTGGACTCCACCGGTAAGAGGGACATCACCAGATGTGGCATTTTGACTTTGGACCAGAACCATGAGCTGAAATAAACCTCTTTTCTTCATAACTTACCCAGTCTGTGATATTACGCTATTGGCAACAGAAAATGGAGTAATACACACGTGCATTGCACAAGTGAAACATCTGAGATTGGATAACATTTAGTGAAAGCTATAAGTAGGATAATAGTACGAGACTATTCCTGTTTTCTCAAGCAATCCATTGCCCTTATTCTATCTTAGGCACATTTTATGTGTTAAAACCGGAAGTTACTAGATTCATATATTTTTCTCTAGAGAAAAGCAGAAGGGCAAGGGAAGGAAAGAGGGATGCTTAAAACACTGCTCAGCAAAAAGAAAAGATAGTCTCAGTGTTTAAACACATGAAGTCTATCTCTCCCTGGTGATAATTCTTAGGGCAGGTCATGGGTGGGGCTCTGCTTCACACAGGCATCTGGGGACTCAAGTGCCTGTCACCGAGTTGCTGTGTCATCGTTTAGGGGCTCAGTGTCTTCCACTAATCACTGCGAGCTCCAGATAACAGGAAACAAAGAGTAAGATCTCATAAGGACCTAAGCCTAAAAGAGGCCACGTCAGCCAGAGTTAGTCACCTGGTCCCTTCTCCTTGCCAGGGAAATGAGTTGTCCAACAGAAGGAGGAGAAAACACAGGTATTAATGGAGCAATGGAAGTGGCAGTCTCCATTAAGTTCAAGTTTTGGAAGCATCTCTTTGAGTACGAAACATTTTCCCAGGTACCCATGGAAAACTGTCTGTGAGCTCCCGGCCAGGCCTCAACCCTCTGGTGATTCCCCGAGTGGGACCCCCGGACTACACAGGGCCAGCCACCAGACTTTTATCTTTTCAGGACGGAAAAAGTGGACCTTTCAGGCTTATACAGCAAAATCTCTCTATATATTTTCTTCCAACATAGCTGAGTGAAAGGGCAAACAGAAATTTGAAAGCGATGATTGCTTCCTTTGTGGGGGAGAGGGATACCCACTGAGTTGGGAACATATATGAATTCTGATTTGCAATCATTTCCACTATTTATGAGGTCACTGGACTTACTCCTGCTGAGTCCAATTTACAAAGAGCTTTGGTTGGATCAGGGAAAGGAATATTAGAATCCCGTTGGCTTGGTGATGGCCAGAGGACTATGCAAGGAATGTATCAATGAACCACAAGGAAGCAAAATCCTCAACATCAGCTCTGACATGCTACGACAAAATGGGTAGGGAGATGTGTCACCCCAGGGAAGCTATTGGTGCTGGGTGCACCCACATTGTTATTTGACTGTATGCCCCAAAAGCAGATGGGTGAATTTTCCAAATAAAAAAAACTTGTTTAAAAAGATCCAAGACATCTAAGATAAGCAAAAGAGTTTTTCACACACCATCATATTCCACTCCCAAGGCAGCTGTAGGATGTAGTCTGATCCCTGGCATCCCTGGCTCTGGCCTCTCTCTGGACTTCTGCCCCTAAAGAGCTAACACTCCCCTAAATGTCCCCTAGGTCCATTTATCTCCATATATTCAAATCTGAACTCATCCTTCCCCAGCCCACACCGCTCCCATCCCTAACCCTGTTCCACCTCCTATCATCATCTCTATAAATGCTGCCGACGCCTCCCAGGCACCTGATACACATCTTGCAAATCTCTTCGTTCTCCTTTATCTTCATTAGATGAAACTGCCTCCCAGCTAGGTTTCTGACAGTGAAAATGCCACTCCAGCCTACCTCCCCCACTGCCACCATAAGACATCAGCCAGCAGCAGCACTTCTCTGGGGCAACCCTTCCGTGGCTCCCTATTTCTTTCAGAGTACAATCCAAATTTCTTCCTTTCCTAGGAAGGCCCCCCTCTGGGTCTGGCCCCTGAAGTCCCCTCGGGTGTGGTCTCCTGGTCGCTGTACCCACACACCCACTCACCCTGTGCTTTCACAACACCTAATGACACGCAGTTCTGCCGACTGTCTCCCGATTTTAGTACTTTCTATCATCTCTGCTTCAAGTGCCTCCCCACCTCCCCATCTGTTCTTGTGTGGCTGACACCCACCTGCCCCATGCTGCAGTCAGCTCCTTTGGGAGCCCTGCTAGAACCTCCAGGCTGACAAAAAGCCTGCTCTCTAGAGTCTCATCGCCCTGTGCTGGTCTCTGATAGCACTGTGAAGGCTGTGCTTGGGTCCTCAGTGACCTGCCCTCCCACCGTCCTCCCACACCCCACCCTGTGAGTGCCTTAAGGCCAGGGATGAGACCGTTTGACATAACTAGTCACCAGCACAATGTTCAGTGTAGAGGGAGCAGGCGCTAAATGCTGAATAAACCTGCATTAGAAAACCCATTACATGGAAGGGTAAAATCCTGCTTTAAGGGAATCACCTATCAAGAGAGGTGGAGAAACAGTGGTAAGAATCTCATTCAGACCATAGACTGCTCAAAAGAATCAAACAATCTGGACAGTTTAGAGTTACCACGTGCCCAAGAGACGTGGATCATCAGAAAGTCATAATATATTCATTCATTCCAAAAACCAAACACTCAGTCACACTTCACGTGCACGCTTTGAAAAAGATTCTGTGAGAATACAAAGCAGATGTTTCACTGATACCACAATCAAACAGGAGGCACCCAGAGGGGAAAACCAAATCCTCTGTGAAGGTTCTGTTATAGTTAGGATTGCTTAGTGCTAAAGATCTGAGACTCACACAAACCCATGAATAAAGAAGTGGTTTGGGGTTTTGTTGTCTGTTGGTTGCTGTTATTTCCAATGATTCCAAAGTACAGTTATGAAGAAATGAGAAACACAGTTTAGGACAGAGATCACATGGGTCCAAATCCAACTGTGCCTCTTTCCAGATATGAGACAGAGGTAAGCCAATGCCTTCACTCTAAAGTGGGGTGAGAATGCCAGGTGTGGCATAGCGGTGCACACCTATAATCCTAGCGCCCAGGAGGCTGAGGCAAGAGGGTCACTGCAAGCTTGAGGCAAGCATTACTCATGACTACGTAATGAGTTCAAGATCCACTCAGACTAGATAGTGAGAACACGCACACACACGCAAATGAAAAGGGCCAAGGATTTAGCTGAGTGGCGCCACACTTGTCTGGCAAGCACAAGGTCCTGAGTTCAATTCCCCATGCCCGGAAAAAAAAATTACATTAATTAATTAATTAATTAAAAATGGGCTGAGATAAGGACCAACTATAGGGCTCTCATGAGAGCGACGTGGAATCACGCGTGTTAAGGCTCGGTGCAGTGCCTGGCACATCAACATTGCTGTTTTGGCTATTCAGACCCTCCCGAAGAAAAGATAGCGAAGGCATCCCAGGAGCTGGCCTGTTTCCACCACCCGCCTTCTCAGCAGCTGTGCCCCACTTACCTCTCCCATAAGCTCTTTCCAGTCACAGTGTCTGAGCCCCCCATGCTTCAGCCTGTTTCCTAGGTCAGTAACCCCAAGCAAGTTCAGTCTGCCTGAGGACAAACACTTCATGGTCCAGAGAAAGGAAATTCTTGGACCTGTGGGAGATCAAGTGAACAAGCTGGGGCCAACCAGCTGGGGAGGGAGAGAAGGGAAGAGAAAGGTCTGGGTTGCCTCTCATTACCAAGATTTCTTGTTTACCGTGAGAGCTTGGACACACATCACTTAACTTTTTAGGGTCACTAAGCCCTTATTTTTAATTGAAGATGATCCTGTATCTTTTTACATTTCAGTATTCTGAAATCAGAGTGTGTCTTAAAATCAATGCAATGGTATCTCCCACCTCCCAAAACATAATAAATAGAGAGTGTGTCTTAGGCCGGGCGTGGTGGTGCACACCTGTAAATCTCAGCATTCGGGAGGCTGAGGCAGGAGGATTGCTGTGAGTTCGAAACCAGCTGGGGCTACATAGTGCGTTCCAGGTCAGTCTCAACTACATAGTGAGACCCTGTCTCAAAAAACCAAAAAAAAAAAACAGGACAGTGTGTCTTAGAATCAGGAAAGTGTACAACCAAGGCCTACTGCATGGAACTGTGGTACAGACTGCATGAGTCAATACAGGTAAGTGCTTAGCAGAGGTTCTGGCACACAGGGAAATTTCAATAGCAGCCTTCCATGCCATTATTCATAGGACACTCAGAATCCATCTCCACAAGCGGGAGCCTGAGTCCAGGAGGTTACCTTTGGAAGCACATGTGCCTGGAAGGTAGAAACCAGCATCTCCAATGCAGTTATAGTATAACAATTACCTACATAGCACTTATGTGAACCAGGTATTATATGTAGTCTAGAGTAAGGTATATAGGAGGATTATGTAGGCCATAGGTGAATCATATGACACTTTATATTAGAAACTTGAATGTTAGATTTCAATATCCAGGGGGGTTGTGGAAAAATTCCCTAAGGACGCCAAGGGATAATTATACTAGGCATGTTCAAATTGTTTAAAAGCTATGATAAGAAAACAAAAGTAACCTCACCTCCACTGGCAAATGTTGACACAAAAATGTATTCATTTCTGGCATTGCTATATTTTGACATACCAGGATAGAAGTTGTTGGACCAATAAGAAAGCCTTCACTTCCACTGTAGCAGCACTGGGAGTTTGTGAGCCAATAGGAAATAGCCTCCCTGCCGTGGTTTGGCTCTGAAATGTCTCCTAAAACTCATGTGCCTTAGTTACCAGTTGATGGGCTTTTTGGGAAGTGGCTGGATCATGAGGGCTCTAACTTCATCAAGTGGACTAATCCATTGATAAGTTCATCATTTTATGGCATGAATGCAAGGTGATAGGAACAGAGATACAGCCCAGTGGAAAGGAGTGGGTCGTGGGGGCCTGACCTTGGAGACTTGCCCCTTCCTCTCAGGGTCTTTCTCCCTCTCTGTTTCCTGGCCACCATAATATGGGCAGCTTTCCTCCACCGTGCCTTTCTGCCTAACGCCCTGGAGCCAAGTGAACATGGACTGAATCCTTGAAACCATGAGCCAAAATAAATCTTTCCTCCTTTAAGCTGTTTATCTCAGGCAATCTGTCACAGCAACGAAGAGATGACTAACCCAGTCCCCGTCAAATGTAACCCTGCTGGGGAGTTGGACCAGTGAGAAGACAGTGCCCATGTTCAGTATCGACAGGAAGGAAACACTCACTCCAGGCTACATGAATGTCTTACTCATGGTCCAGGTGACATTTCAAGGCTCAATTGGTCAGTATGGAGAGGAAGTCATCTTTAACTCCGCATCACCAACTCCACTTAGTAGGGAGTTATATCTAGTAACACTCCGCCTTTTCTTTAAATTCCCTCACTTCTCTGGATAGGGGAGAGAAAACTGATCTAACCGACCAAATCTAGACAGACATTGGATCATATTTTATCAGTGGGGATGGTTTCTGTGGTGCATGGTAGGACATAGGACATCCCCTTCCTCTCAAGCGGTGGAGTTTTTTTCCATTTCCTGGGCAGGACCAGCTCTTCCCTAAGCACTAAGGGAATGAAACAGAACCCTCATCTTTGTTAGTTGCAGAAAAGAGAGGGCGCCTGTCCCGCCTCATCCTCTACCTCCTGGATCTGTTTGCTCCTAAAGCCGAGCCACATTTCTCTCTTTGTAATTCATGAAACAGCCCAGCGTCCTTATGATAAAACTTCTTTTTTCTTCTGGCCCCAACCATATCCATGATTCTCATGAGCATCGGCTCTAATTAACAGAGAAAACGAGAAATGAGCAACCTTGAGACAGATGAGCCAATGATAAGCAGATCCTGCTCCTGATGAAAGAAAAAGGGAAGAAGATCAAAAGATAGAGTTTCAGTCACAACCAAAGACAGCTAGATGCATATCTCACTTGCCTGGATAATGCTTTGAAACCTGGATGAATTTCTTGATTTCCTGAATTAACAAACCTCAGGTCAGGTGCGGAGCAGTCATTTAGCGATGAGCCCATAGCATCCCTGTCCATCTCAGGGGAAGAAAGCCAGATCTGCGAAGCAGCTCCTCTAAGTCCACAAAGAGAGATTGAAAGGACAGGATGTCAACCTCGCCTTCCCATCATGTTCCAAATAAATATGCCTCTGTTTTAAAATAGTGCATGTGACCTGCCTAATCCCATCAGCCCCTTTGGGTGGGTTGGCATTAGCTACTCCAGCTGCCATTGTTTCTCTTGCTGACTCTAGGACAATCTGCAGACATGAAGTTCCCTATGAAAACAGTGTCATCCTCATCTCTCTAAGCCTTACTGTCCTGGAGGTGTGTCTCTCCCCCAGCACTGTCCTGTCTGCCTCAGCCCTATATCCAGCTTCTGCAGGATAAAAATGAAATCTTCCAAGTTAGTTAGTGCCTACTCATCTTAAAGGTCGCTTCCTAGCAAAGCTTTCCTTGGCTCAATCTACACGGAGTCCTGTCGTATGTTCTCATAGCTCCCCGTACACGTCTTCGCCAGCTTCATGACTCTATGACCGTACATGGGTGTGAAAGACCGATGCCTGACCTCCCCACTGGATTGTTGCTTTGTAAGGGCAGAGGCTGCGTCTGTTTGCTCAGTACTTGCTTCACATAGTATGCTCGCCTCTTCCTCCATTCATGCTACTGTAACAGACTAACAGTGGGGGACTAATGAACAAACTCCCCACTGTTCTGGAGGCTGAAAAATCCAAAATCAAGGTGCTAGCAGATTCAGCATCTGGTGAAGGATAAACCGCCCCTCATAGACTGAGACTTCTATGATCCTCATGGTGGAAGGGCAAAATGGGGCCAATGAGCATCCTCAGGCCTGTTATAAGGGCACTGATCCACCTGATCACTGCCCAAAAAGGCCCCACATTTTAATACTATTGCATTGGAAACTAAATTTCAACATACAAGTTTGGCAGGACACAAGCATTCAGACCTTAGTAGCACATAATAAGTAGTGAAATGTGGAAAACAGTGAAGGCTCTAAAGTTGTATTGGCTAAGTTCAAACCCAGATCCAGGGGGCTAATGTGAAATAATAATGGTCCTCTTAGTCATTGCAGAAGGACTAAATGAAACTATTTACAATCGTGAGCAACAACAGTGCTCAATAAATGTTTGTGAGCATTGTTGCTGTTGGTACCATTTGTGTGCATGGAAAGTTGAAGGGGCATTTGTGAACACTGTTCAGTTGTGGTCATGTGTGTCCCCTGGGTCCTGGGGTGGGTATTGCTCTCTGTGAATGTCATTCAAAGAGAAGGCACAGAAAGGCACGAGCTTGCATTGCTGGGAAGGGTCAGGTTAGCAACTTTGCAGCTAGCTGGAGCATGCGCCTTCTGGGGCTGAACAACTTTGGAATTGTCCCTCATTGCTATTTCACAGCCAATTAAATGGCTGTGATGAATCGGCACCATCAGAATGATGTCATCAGATTGTCACCTTAAGATAGTCCGTGTTGGGAACAATGGGATGAATACACCTAACTTGAGTCTATGGTACCCATAATCATGGGTCACAGTAAGATTTCAGTGCCCATCAATAAGGACCATATTGTTTCCAAATGTTTTTATAGTTAAAAAAAAAAAAAAGACTTACCAGGAGGACATCATACTAAAGACCCAGTACATAAAAACAAAAGGAGAAGAACAGCCTTAGCTGAACTGAGTTCCTGGGGCTCCATCTCCTCAGCCTCCCACCCAGCTCTCTGTGCTCAACTAATACCTGCAACATGCAGAGCTAAAATTCTTGTTTGAACTTCGTCTCTGTAGGATATGAGAAGGTATCCTGTCAGCAATGCATCTCAAAAATATCTGGGGATGGACTTTCCATTCTGATCATCCCTCACCTGGCATTCACATACTTCCTACTACATGCTGGATACTATGCCAGGACCTAGGGACATAGTGGTAGACAAAACACACACAATCATTTCCCTCACTGAGTTTTCTATCCCATTCGTGGATGGTTTTCAAACAAATGACTACAAATTCTTTGTCTTCTTCACATTTAGAGAGGGAAGCAAATGTCCAATCCTTTGAATCAGAGAAGGTTTGTGAGCATTTCGACCAACAGAGTGTCAGTACACAACTGCCAAGTCTAGGTCATAAAATGTCAGGCAACTTCCACCCGGTTTTTGTGACAGTCTTGTGCTGAGTCAGCCTCTGTGGGAAAAGTCTAACTTCTCAGAGACCTCCATGTTGGAGAGCTCATATGTGGGATCCCAGTCAACAGTCCAGCTAAGTTCTCAGCTGTGTTAGTTACTTTTCTCTCATTGCTGAGACAAAATCTCTATACCCAAAGTTAAAGGAGGAAAGGTTTATTTAGCTCACAGTGTGTAGAATTTCAGTCCATAATCAGCTGACTCCAAGGCAGGGTGGCACATGGCAGAGAGAGAACAATAGTTCGTGGCAGTAGAAGACAGCAAAAGCAACAAGGGAAACCTCAACAGCGTCTTTCTGCCCATTTTATCCAGACTACTGGGATTAGGGTGGTACCAAACCAATGAGTGGACTGGTTTAGTAATCACATGCCCTCAATCCCAGCATCACACACTCTAGATTCAGCCACCTCTGAAAAAAGCCACCTGTGACTGCATGAGGCTTGCGGGGGCATCTAGACCCAAAACATTAACATAGCTAATAAACACAATTATCTACCATCCATCTTGTCTATCTTTCTCTGAGCCTTTGGATGACAGCAGCCCCAGATGCGAACTTGTTGCTAAATTCCATGGTTGTTGTTTTATGCCGCTAAAATTCAAGGCACAAATGATCCCCAACATAAGGTGATTTGAATTAGGACTTTTAGACTTGACAATGTTGCAAAAGCAATATGCAGTATGTTTTATAGTATATGTTTTACAGGATACATGTCGCTAAGCTATAATGTTTGGTAGGTTAGGTGTAAAAATGCATTTCAACTTATGGTATTTTCAATTTATAGTGGAAACATAACCTCATCATGTGTCAAGGAGTGTTAGCAATTATGAAGCATTTGTTTCTGCAATGTGACTTCACTTGATTGAGTGTAAGTCAGAAGTCTTGTCTTACTCCTCCGTACTCCTAGTCCATGCATAGTGCCTGCCCCCTATGTGCAGAAGTCCTTTTATGTAGACAGTATGGTAGAGTAAACCCCAAAGGCTATTATAAATAAAACCACAAATTAGAAACAGCTATCGATCATTTATAAGCATTCAGAAGTAGACTTCTTGGAAATGGGCTCAGTTCTTCCAGCAGATACTGCTTAGTCAAGGAACGTGACTACAGTAAATTGCCACACAGGCCATGTATGGTAGGCAAATCATGGTTCTTGCTGTGGTTTGGGTGCAGTTTATTCTCCAAAGGCTCATGTATTGGAGGTTGGGGCCCCATGCAGACACATCAAGAGGTGGGGAACCTTCCAGAGGTGGAGCCCGGATTAAGGAATGATGTCACTGGGGGCATTGACCTAGGAAGGGATTAATGCTGGTTTCGCAGAGTGAGTTCCTTCTCATAAAAATAAGTTTGTTATAAAAAGAGCCAACCTGACCCAAGGTGCCCATGCTTCCTTCCTTGCCATATGACTTCCCCTTTTTTGCATACTCTCCTGCCATCATGCTGTCTTCCAGGTTGTGACACAGGTAGGGGACACATATTAGAGGGCAGACCTATGGGGCTACCTGATCTTGGACTCTCAACCGCCAAAGCTGTGAGTTAAATAAACCTTTTTTTTTTTTTTTTTTTTCCCCTGTATAAAGTAGCCTAGAGTATTTGGTTACAGCAAGAGAAAAGAGACTAAAACAGTCCTCGGACATGTTCAATCCCAGAATCTCAGAATTTGTAAATGCCATGATAGAATGGCAAACAAGAATTAAGGTAGCAGAAAACCAGGAGTTAAGAAGAGCGTGCTGCATTGTTCAAGTGGGCCTCACATATTCTGAAGCATCTCTAAAAGTGAAAGAGAAAGGTAGAAGAGTCCGAAAATGCAACTGTGGAAGAACGATCAGACGAATGCTATCGCTGGTTCTGATGATGGAGGAAGGGGCTGTGAGCCAATGAATGTGTATGACCTTCACAAAATGGAAAAGAAAAGAAGTGGATTTCCCCCGGGAACCTCCATAAAGGAACACAACCCTGTCAACACCTTGACTTTTGGCCTGAGAAGAGATGCACTGGACTTCTCCCCTACAGAACTGTATAATACTAAATGTGTGCTATTTAAAATGCGTCATTTGTGGTAGCCTCCTTTGGCTGCAATAGGAAATTGTACTTCGCCCTTATGCTAATGTCTTTATTAAACTTCATTCAACTACATAAGCATATCCTTCCCCTTCACTTCTACCTGCTTCCCCAAACCCATGCATGCTAACTCTGTACTTGGCACTGAATAGGAGAGAACAAACATTTAATGAATCACTTAATATCCTTGTTAACCAATGTTTTAGAAAATGTGGATTCTAGATTCTAGGACATAGGTAACAACAACATGATTCAGAACATTCTAGGGTGTTTAACTGATGATCGAGAAGATACTTTATGTGACAGGCACCCAGAGGTCATCTTCATGATGGAAACCGGTATCACTACAAAGACACTCATCGGTCCCCCTTGCTCTCCAGGAATTCTGAATGTTCACAGGAATCTAAGGACAGAAAAATCCTGGTGCTGACACTGGGCAGGGAAAGCAGCCCTAGTGAGCTTAGGAGCTGGGCGCCTGGTCCCAACTCTGTGTCTTCCTGCTTCTGTGGCCTTGGGTACATTTCTAGCTCTCAGATTAAAAGGGGTGGGAAAGGACTGGGTACTGTTAACCCTCAAGGTCTTCTCTCATGTCAACTTCTCTTGGCCACTCCTTCTGGCACTTACCAGAAATTTCTGGCAATTATAAATGCTCAAGAAATTGGATTTTCAAACAAGCCTTTTTGTTGATAACCTGCGCATCTGGTATCTGCCTCTCAACATAATAGGAAAACACACCGTCTTGTGTGAGAATAGTCTTTACTTCTTGTTCTGTGGGGGAGACTTATACATTGGAGGGAGGAACCCAGGACTCAGGGGGTCATGAACAGATAGGTGCAATGGAGAGACAGAGTTACTGCCGAGAGAAGGCTGAGATTTCCCATTGACACTTAATTAAAAAAAAAAAAAGAGGAAGAGGACACCACCTGAAGGCTGTGGTCTAAATCCCGGACTCTTATTCTTACTCTGGACAGATCACTTCCCATCTGAGCTTGATTTTTTGCTAAAACACATGGACCAACAGCCTCGGTTGAGAAAGAGAACACTTCCAGCCTCTCAGAAGTACCTTAGCTTCGCTTCCCATCTCAGACCCTCTTCTATCAGTCCCACCACACTCTTAGTAAGTATTATCCTCAATTTTGCTTTAATCATGTGTTAGTTTTTCTCTGTAGTTTTATTGTCTATGAGTGGATCCCTAAACAAACATTATTTTACTTAACTCAATGACTTTTTTATAAATAGAATCATGCTCTAGTTATTCTATGACTGCCCTCTTTCCCTCAACCCTGATTGGTAAATTCACCCTAGTTAATATATATATAGTAGTAATATATTAATTTTCACTTCGTACTAGTGTTCCACTGCACAAGTTTAACAATTTCTTTGTCCCTTACACTGTCGATAGGTATTTTAGCTAAGTCCGTCATTCTCTGCTACTCTAGGAAATGATGCTATGAAAACTTTTGTAGCTGTCTTCTGGTATTTATTACCAAAAATTTCTTTAGAGTATACTTTAAGAATTGAACTATTGGGTCATAGTACCTGCATATCTGTCCAACTTTGCTAGATAATTCCAAACAGTTTTCCAGAGTGGTTTTACAAATTTATAATCTGAATAGTAGTAGTAAAATATTGTGTTATTCCCTATCCCAACCAACATTTGATATGCTGCTATCTTTTTCATTTTTGGCAACCTCATGGACATATAGTAGTACCCCACTGTGGTTTTCATTTATAATTCCCTACCAGTTGAGAATCTTTTTAAATGTTTATTCCTCCTTTATGTTTCCTTGTCTGGAAAATGCCTACATATATCTTTTGTTCGTTGCTTTATTAATAATGTATTGTTCTTACATATTTGTGAGTGCTTTATATATTCTGGATATGAATCTTTTGTTAGCTAAATGTGTTACAAATATCTTCTCTCAGGACCTGACTTGCCTTTCCAGTCTATAGAATCTTGTGAGGAACATGCTCTTAATTCTAATGCACTCAAACTTATTAACTTTTTTCTTTAAATATGCATATCTCATGACCTCAAGGTTATAAAGATATTCTAAAATTTTTCCAGTTTCCCCTTCTTTTTTAATTATTTAATTCATAGCAAATTTATCTTTGTGTAGATTGTGAAGTAAAACCAAATTCCTTTTATTTTTTTCAATAAGGATAATAAACTTTCCCAGAACTAACAATTAACTATTTCACTCTTTCCCCTACTGATCTGCAATGTCCAGTCTGACAAAAATCTAATTTCCACATATGCATGGTGTGTTTCTGGGCTATTTCTTCTGTTCTATTGTCCCATGCATCTATCATTACCTTAATTACTATCGCTTTAAGATAAATCTTGCTATCATGTAGAAGAAAATCCCTTCAGCCACTTCTTGTTGGCCCTTTGATGTAGCATACAAATGTTAGAATTACCTTGTCAACTTCCAAATCTTATTGGAATTGCATTAATTAAGTCAAAGAAATAGTAGGGCTACAGATTTAGCTTAGTGGTTCTGCCACCTGCTTCGCAAGACACAAGGTCCTGAGTTCAATTCCCGGTACCAAACTAAATAAGTAAATCTCAAAAATTTTTTAAAAACACAACAAAAACAAAAGAGTAGTCAAATTTATATCTTTATAACATAGGATATTTTTCCAAGAGCATCACCATATGTGTGTGTAATCTAAATATATTTCAATAACATTTTTGTAATATTCTTCATAAAAACTTTCATAGCTTATGTTATATTTACTCCCAAGCACTTTTATATTTTTGCTGCTAGTATAAATGGTTTAAAGTAAATTTCCAGACTGATTGCTATTGGTGTATAAAACTTGAATTGATTTTGTATATTGATTTTGTATCCAGCAACTCTGCAAAAGACTCATTTTTATTCTAATAATTTATCTATAGTTTATTTGGCGTTTTCTCATCAGTAAATCTGTGAACAATAACCATTTTGTTTCTTCTCTTCTATTCCTTGTATTTCATATTTAATTTTTAAAAATACATGTCTTGGCATGAAGCTGCCAAATTGAGTAAATAGAACCATTATCCTCGGTTTTTTTATATCCTCATTTTTATAAATGAGCCTCAGAGAGGTTAAGTATGTTGCTCGATGTCTCATAAATAGAAATAGATAAAATCGGGCCTCAAACCCCAGTTTAGCCATTCCAAAAATACACATTTTTATGTCCTAGGCTATGGATTTATTTTCTCTTCCCCACCACACAAATATATTTGAAGTTTGTAATAACAATTTGAGCACGTACAAACATAGATCTGCCACCAAAGAAAAGGATCTTCATTTGTTTCTTTTGAAGGAAAAAAAAAGGATGCTTTTGAATTGATAAGTATATCTGCATCGTGCAGGGAAGACAACTGGCATATTGTTTCATATGTGTTCACTCATTTCATTTTAGCAGCAACCAGAAGTTAAGTGTTAATATTCCAGTTTTGCAGCTGAGGAAACTGAGCCTCGGAGAGTGGAACATATTTTTTAAAGTAATGGTCCAAAAAAGGAATTGCCAGTGGCAAGCAGAAAAGTAAAATGTGTACTTTGCATCAAAACAAAGCATTTGGAACAGTCTCCAGGTGAAATCTGAAAATTAGTAGAATAGTCCTGAGCAAATACTAAAAGATCAGGCCTTGGAAGGGTTCCTTGTATGTTGTTCTCTGCAAGTGTGTGGAGGCAAAGAACTCCTCTGGGGACTAAGAAGGAAAAGAACTAGAAAGTCATTTGTTCTTTCACATGCATGCATTCACTCATTTAATAAGTAGAGATATAGTATTTAGTAAGGGCCACCTGTCTGAGACCTAGAGCTGATGTTGGTAACACACTTGGAAAGGAGCCAGGCATAGTCCCTGCCCTCATGAAGCTTTCCACCCAGCAGGGTGGTCAGGCTCTACTTTGGTCATTGCTAGTGGGCATCCATGGTTTCCAAGCCCAGCCCATTTATCAGACAAACGGACATCTCATAGGAGGCTCAAGCAGACAGCGCTATGCTCCAGAGTATTCCCAACACCTGAATGGAAGCTGCCGCAGCCCTGCAGCAGGCTGGTGACCTCCTCTCTCCCCTCCTGGCTTTGCAGTAGGCAGGCACCGCTGGAAGCCTGTCCGTCAGAATGCCAATAGTGGGGGAAATTGAATCCAGGGGCTCTTTCTGGTCGTGTTTGCTCACTTTTTTCTTAGCGTGATCTTTGGTTTCATTATATTTAGGTATTTCTTTTATTTATCTATGCACCAGGAAGGGGGGAGGTGCCTCTTTACACCAAGCATGAAATGTATTAGGAACCTAAAGTTAAGAATAATGGACTCCCCCCCCCTCTCCTGGAAAGCTAGCCTACAGGAGCAAAAAAAAAAATCCATTCAAATAATTTCGTTTAGTCCTAAGTATAAAATAACCGAAGTCAAGGTGTCTCTGCTGTTATTATTTTTTCTGATGTTTTTGACACCCGCGTGTGGAGTTTTCCGGCGTTCACAGCTTCCAGAGCTGTGAGCTCCCACTTGGTATATTCGTAATACTCCTTAATATTTTCATTTTGATGTAATTTGCGGCCCCAGCTTTTTAAATATCCGCTCTGTAATAATGTTTAATTTCAGGGGTCACTCCGCCAAGGAGTATATTAAAGCTTATAAAACTCATTTCCAAAGCTCAAATATCAAGCTGTGATCAGGTTAGGAGGGCAGCATCTGTGAATATTTCATCTTTTATCATGCTGATAATAAGGAGATGACAGAGGCACATTATTACAATGAGAGAATTGCTCATTTCAGGCCTGGTGCTGGAAGCTGGGGTCTGCAGTGTGTATTACTCAATAAGAGCAATTCTGATATGAAAAGCAAGTTTACTGAGGCACCACTGTGTCTTATTTGATTGGAATGAATAATATATGGGGCTGCCATTCGGGCGGCTGCTGGCCGGGGGAGGGGAGGCTCGCGTGGAGAGGTGCACTTGGGGATAGACGGTGAAATAATTTATCAAAGGATGTGTTTTATGGCCTGGAAATAAAGTTAAGATAACCACTGTTTATTAGAATCATTATTTCGGAAATCTGTATTCTGGAAATCTTAAACATGTGCCGGCTTACGCACGAGGAGAATCTTGATCCATTCGGCTGGTAGAGATGCCTCGTAATTATCTATTTGCACATAGGGGCTGAGTGAACTTGACACCCGGGCGGATTCCTGCCACATTCTCCATTGGCAACTTTCATTATTGCTTTGTGTCAAGCCAACTTCATCAAGCGGGAACCTTAAAACTCTGGTCTTCCTGGTAGTGAGACCGTGAAACGTCGTCGGGCATGGAAATCGAGCACAAGCCAGCTCTAATCACTGCCCCCACCGCGTCCACGCTCGCCCTCCTCTCCTCTCTGTCGCGGTGGCAGGGGCCAGCTCCCCTCTAGGACTCATCCTTTCCCTGCCCTGGATCTGGTCCCTTCCTGCCTGCGCTGACCCAGGGCGGCCCCCTCTCTCCTTTCCTGGTGTCTCCCCTCCGGCTGGCTACTCCCCCTCGGCCTAGGACTGTGATCCTAGGAAAAAATCATTTGCCTTCTCCCTGCATCTCCCTCCAGGTACCACTCTCATTATTTTCTTAACTTCTCATCCAAGTGTCCCGGCAGAATTGAATACACTCACTGCACCGGTTCACAACCGCTCAGCACATCTCATTCTGATCTCCCGTCCACCGTCCCACTGCGGCCATGCCCAGCAAGGCCTGAAGGCCCTGTGAACCCCCGACCCCACTGGGCTCATTTCACCCTGCACTTAGCTGAGCCGCTTGGCCGAAGTCATCCCCATTTTTATCTCAATATTTATCCCCCTTATTTCAGGACACTAATGGTTCTACTCCTAACTCTCTCTGTTGTTCTGGTTCCTGTCCTGGAAACTCTTTCTACCCTCCCTGAAAATGACTCGATGTTCCCCAAAACGTTCCCCTGGACCCCTCTGCTAAGCAGGTCACTGCTGGGATTGTAACAGCCACAAGCGTGACTTACTCGTGGTAAGCGGTTTAAAACCCAGCTTTCTTCTGGGAGCTCCAGACCCATATGTCCAGCTAAGCACTCCATCGGCACCCCAAATACAACAGGTGGAAAATTTACCAACCCACACCTATGTACACCCCCATCTGTCTCTTCTTCACTTTCTGCCTCATTTCTCTACCCCCAGAGGAGCCACAACCCTAACACCACTCACTCAAGGCCAGCATCCCCAACCCTTCATTTCCCTCATTACCAGTTTAGAATCTGTTACCAAGTACTACGGGTTCTGTTTATTTTCTTAAAATAAATAGATCTAATGTTATTTACGATTATGAAAGTTACATATGCTTATTAAAACTTTCAGCCAGGCAGAGTGGTGCATGCTTGTAATCCTAGTACTCTGGAGGCTGAGGCAGGAACATTTTAAGTTCACGCCCAGCCTGGGCAACTTAGTAAATTAGTGGGCCTGTCTCAAAATTTAAAAAAAAAAAAAAAATTTAAAAATAAAAAGGGCTTGGGATGTAGCTCATGCAACAGTTTAATAGGGTTCAATCCCCAGTGGGGAGGGGGTGTTTTCAAACTATCCAAAAATAGAGAAAACTCCATACCTATAAGTAATGATTGTTAACATTTTTAAATATACACAGCTAACTTTTAAAAATATTTCTAGGTAGCCAATATTTACTGAGTGCCTACTTTATACCAATCATTATGTTAGGAGCACATATATGCATTCCCATTTTATATACAAAAAGCAGGATCTAGCTATACATATAACATGCACAACAAGGAATATATTTTTATTTTATAACTATGGATCCACACATATGCTATCTAAATAATTATGTAGCATCCCATTAAATGACTGCAGCACAATTTGCATATGTAATCAGGTCACAGTTGATGGATATATAGACTGTATGCAAATTTTTATGTTGTCAATAATTGGAAATTAAAATTTTTCTAACTTGTCCAATCATTGTTTAGAATAAATTTTTGGAAGTGTAGTTGTGGGGCTGGAAGTGTGCAAGTTTTTAAGGCTTTTGATAACTTTTGGCAAATATCCCCCAACAATGTTACATGAATTATTCCCCAACCAATGTGAGCATTTCTTTCACTCTTCATGTCACTGAATATTATCAGTTTTGTTAGCCCTTAACAATCTGCCAAGTAACATTTGTTATTGTTTAATTTGTATTTACACTATTACTGTTAAAGCTGAACATCTTTTCATACTTTTGTTGGCTGTTGTATTTCTTTTATCCATAAATTAGTTGTTCATACCCTTTACTAATTATTTAAGGGACTGTTCTAATTTTTTCAGTTGATTACATAAACTCCTTATATATAAGGAATAACAATTTATCCATCATATATGCTGAATACATTTTAGCCATCTGGTAATTATTTTTCTATAGTTCTTCACAAGATCTTTAAAACATCAATTTATAATTTTTATAGAATTTAATCAAATAACATCTTTATAGTTTCTACTTTTGGGGTCATGCTTAGATAGGACTTCCACGTTACTAGAATAATGAAAGACCCTAAAGATGATTATTCATGTTTTTTCAATAATATCTAAGTTTTGATTTTTCCATTTTAAGCCATTACCTTCCAAAATTTCTCTTGGTGTATTAGTTATTCATTTTAAAATTTAGGACAATGACTATATCAATACAAATATAGGATGTGAACTACAAAGGAAATCCCAACACTTGGGAGGCTAAAATAGGAGGATCACAAGCTCCAGGCCACCCTAGGCTACCTAGTGACTTCAAGACCAGTTTAAACTGCATAGACCCTATCTCAAAAAAACAAAACAAAAACAAAAAAAGTAGTTAATCATCCCTAGTGATCTTCATTTAAAATGAGGAAGGAACAAGTCCAAGATGACTATCTTTGCCATTTCTGTACAACATTGTATTGGAGGTCCTGGCTGTTACAACAAAAGAAAAGGCATTAGAAATAGAAGGTGTAAAGTCTAGAAAGGAAAAGGCTAAGTAGTCGCATTAGCAAATGACATTTGCAGAAAATTTTAAGGAATCTATAAAAAAGTCTAATAGAAAAATATTTGAATTACCAAAATCACAACAAATAACCTATATGCAAAAATCAATTGTATTTCTAAGCCCTAACAAACAATAGAAAAATGAAAATGTTTCAGTGATACAATTCATAATCATATTACAATAAAAACCAGAATGCCTAATATACATTTAAGAAAATATTATAAGACTTCTATAGTGCAAACCTCAACTATCACTGAAAGAATTAAACATGACCTACATAAGTACATACCAGATTCACAGATCAGAAGGCAGAGTACTGCTAAGCTCTCTGTTCTTCCCAAACTGATCTATAAATTCTATACAATTCCAATCAAAATCCTAGAGAGTTTTTTTTAATATAAATTGAGGAACTGATTCTAAAACTAACTGGAAATGCAACAGATCTAGGGTAGCTAAAACAAATCTGAAAAAAAAAACAAGTGGAGGATTTATATTATAAAGCTACAGTTATCAAAACAGAACAATATCAGCATAGGGCAAATACACAGAATAATTAAATAGACCAGGGAGTTCAAAAGTAGGCCAATATATATATATATGGCCAACTTATTTTCAACAAGATAAGTACCAACATAATTTAGTAGGGAAAGGATAGTATTTTAAGCGAATGAGGATAGAAAAACTAACAGTTATATGAAAGAAAAGGAAACTCAATTTCTATCTCGCACAGTACACAAAAAATTAATTTAAAATGGATCACAGACATAAATATAATACTGTAAAATTTCTAGAAGAAATAATAAGAGATAATTTTGCAATTTTGGGTTAGGTGATGATTTCCTTGACAGAAAAGAAAAAAAAAGCATTAGTCATAAAAGAAAAAAATGATGAATTAGACTTCATCAAAATAAAGCACTTCTATCCAAAAGACACCATCAAGAAACTGAAAAGGGAGGCCACAGACTGAGAGGAAGTATTTGCATCACATATATCTATAAAAGAGCTGCTATGCTTTAGATTTTCAACATTCCCTCAAATTCTCTTGTGTGTGGAAGGTGCCTGGGTCATGGAGGTGCTGTATCTGTCGGCAGGTTCATCCACTGATGGCTCAGCAGCTGAGCGTGCTGTTAGGAGGTGGGGCCTGGTCAGAGGAAGCAGGTTCCTGGGAAGTGTGTTCTTGTCCTGGGTTCTCCCTTCACTCTCTGCTTCCTGGATGCCATGGCAGAATTCCTCTTGCCCTGCCCTTCAACCGTGCCATTTCTGCCTTGGAGGCAACCAACTGTGGACTAAACCCACTGGAAAATGTGAAACAAATAAACCTCTCCTGCTTCAAATTGTGGGTCTTGGGGATTTGTCCTAGGGAAGGGCAAGTAGCTTATATAGGAACTTATATGTAGGATACATAAAGAACTTTTGTGATTCAATAAGAAGATAAACCGCTCAGTTTTTTAAGTAGAGGAAATTCAGATAGACATTCTACAGAAGGAGATACACAAAAGGCCAATAAACACCAACATCAGATGCTTCAGCGATACCACTCATCAGAGCAAATGAAAATCTCAATAGACTGCACTTCCTACCCAATGGAATGGTTAAAATTTACAAAGACAATTCCAAGATTAGAGTATAAGGATGTGGAGAAACTAGAACTCTTATATACAGCTGATGCAAATATAAAATAGTGCAACCCCTTGGCAAAATACTTTGGCAGTTTCTTATACAGTCAAGCAAGCAGACATGATTCAGGAATTCTAGTCCTGAAAACAACACAAAATATCCCCACAGTCTGAGCCCCATAGTGGCTTATCTGTTCTCCTGTACCCAAGACGCCTAGTTTGGCCTGGCCAAGGGTACTGAGCTATTTCTGCCCATGTATCCTTCTGGGTAGGGAGGAAGGAACCACGTCCCTTTCCTGGACCCAAACATTGTACAGTGAAGTCTTTATTTCCCCTTCTCTCTACTCCACAGACCCAAAGGTCACACTTGTCTCTGACCTTCCTTATCTTCCCAGATGCCACACCTGACAAGGGGAGATTTTACTTTCCTTCTTCAGCAGAGATAACAGGTGATATGTGAGGTGCACAAGCTTCCTTGAGAGTGACTGACTGGTGCCTTATGTGGATATATTTTAAGAATTTCAGGATGAAATTTTTCTTCCTGCACATAATCCACTTAGGAGATACACACAGATATTTGTACATAAATGTTCAGAACTCTTACATCCATAAGAGCCCAAAACTGGAAACAACTCAAATGTCCATCGACAGGTAAAGAGATGAACAAAGTGTGCAGGATGTGGACAATGGAATGCAGTCCATCCCTCAGTATCAGGTGGGGGCTGGCTGGCAGACTTGCTCCAGTTTCACCATAACTACCCAAATCCAGAGATGCTTAAGTCCCTTACGTAAAACAGGATAGCATTTATAAATACAGTAACTTATACTCATCCTCCCTTATGCTTTCAGTCACCTCTAGATTACTCATAATACCTCTCACAATGTAAGTACCACATAAATAGTTCTTATACTGAATTGTTTAGAGAATAATGACAGGAAACTATCTGTACCTGTTAAACACAGACCCGATTTGTTTCAAATACACTCCACCCACAGCTGGTTGAGCCCACACATGTGGAGGCCACGGATGCGGGAGCCACGGATGTGGTACGCATGCGTACAGAGGGCCACCTGTGCTATGCCGCAATAAAAACGAACTATTGATATATTCAGCACCGTGCATAAATCTAGAAATGACTATGCTGAGTAAAAGAAGCCAAGATAAAGAGGGATATATACTGTATGGTTCCATTTATAGGATATTCCAGAACAAGTAAATAATCTACAGTGATAGAAATTGAACAGTGGCTGCATAGCGCAATTTGGCACAAGGACACCAGAACACTTTGTGGGACAAACGGAATGTTCTATTTCTCGAGGCAACAGTTGCACTGGTGTATACATGTATCAGAATTTACCAACCTTGCACATCCAAAACTGACTGGTTCTACTGCATGTAAATTGCACCTCAAAGAAATCGATTTTTAAAACATTAGAACAAGCTTTTGATGGTACCTCAAAGCCAATCTTTTCCTTGTGTTACTGGCTCTTGCCTTGCTTTCTTTTCCCCACACTGTTTGGTAAAAAAAAAAAAAAAAAAGTATTCGGCAATATAGAGTAGGAATGAATCAGTCAAGATTCCTTGTGAAACAGCTCTAATTCAAATTAGCTTCTTTAAAACTCTTTTTAGATGTTTAACTGGCTGGACCAAGCATCTTGGGCATCTTGGGCAGACTCTCCAGTGCACTTGGGGGACACACTGGGGCCCCTCTTCTAGGTCATGGCAAGCAAAGGAGGGGTAGCATGGGGCTCAGAGGTCAGTCGTGTTGCCGTGGCAGTGTGCGAGTGAATTGATTCAAACCAGCCTCTTCCATTTGTTCTTTTTCAGTAAATTTGTCCATGAAACAATGGGGAAGAGCTTTGGGGTGTCAGACTGTGGCAGTAGCCCCTGGAATTACTTCTAATTATGAGGCTCCCGAGTGGGGAGATGCAGCCAGAGGAAGGGATATAATTCTTTGGCTATTAGAGTTACCAGAGGAGATAGCAGATTTTATTTTGCTACTTGAATTCATCTCCATGGATATTGCAATGTGCAAAATAATATTCCCATCAAAGCCCATGGGTTGTTGGTTCTACCCGGCTTGTGTTTTCCTGAGTTTGGGCAGTCCAGGGGCAGCACATCTGCTCTGTGTGAAAAGGGGACCAGGGTCCACCTCTTGACGTACACAGAGATACCCAAATACTAATGTACTGTGTGTGCTGACTATGGGGGAGAGCTTTTGGCGGTGCTGGCAGGAAAGATTAAAGAAGAAAAAAAGAAAAGAGGACAGGAAAGGAATTAGAGATAGAAGGAAGGAGGGAAGGAAGGAAGGAAGGAAACAAGAGGGCGATATGGGAAACTGGAAATTCATTGTTCCTCCACACCCACCTCACACTCCACCCCTGGGCTGCACTCTCAATGTCTCAGAGAGCCTCTCCCATTTCCCTGGCTTCTCCCAGTATCTCCACAAACCCAGCTACCACTCCACACACCTGACTACCCAGAGCACAGCCGAGGCCGCCCTCCCTCAACTGTACCGGGGCACCCTCCGGCCCAGTGGGCCAGTCCATTAGACCAGCCCAGCCTTATTAGCAAGTCTATAGCCTCCGAAGCAGAAAAAGTGCTGCTCATCCCATTTATTGAGCATATTATTCTCATCAGGGGCTTTTAGAGGAGTTTGCTAATGGCTCAGGGACTGTGCGCACCATCACAATTAAGACATTGCTAATAAATTAAGTTTTATGGACATAAATCAGCAGGTATGCTTATTCAGCTATTACACCTCACTTAGAAGTAGGCTTTGCACCTTAAGATGAGGTATATTTCTATTCAGGAGTTGTAATGGTCTTGTTAATGGAATATTAATTACCTCAGTTGTTGGACAGCAAGAAATCCGCTCCTGCTCTCTTGCCACTAGTGTGCTTAGAGGAAAACATTTTTCCAACTTTGTGTCACTGAGGCTATTAGATCTCAGCCAAGCCTTCTCCATCCTCCCCAGCACCGCAGAACAGTGTTCATCTTCCTGTGCCATGAGCCTCAAAATATTGGTTAAACAAAACCTCAAGCCATCACAATGATTCTGTTCTCACCCCTGACCTCTCATAGCGATAGTGCACTGTCCTCCCTCTCCAAAGACTCTAGGAAAGAAGAATTGAGCTGAGAGTCTGCAGGCCTGGCTACTTGCTCTCCACCTTAGTTAGAGCTATCATAAAGCGGGTGGTTTAACCAACAGGCATTATTTCTCACAGCCCCAGAGGCTGGGCAGTTCAACATCAAGGTGCTGGCCATGTGTGTTTACCAAGAGAAAGAACAATCACCTACCTCCTCGTCCCGTCCCC